>NC_042974.1:47344535-47644535 GCF_901001165.1 Salmo trutta | reverse complement strand
AGGGAGCGTGCAATTAGCATGCTGACTGCAGGAATGCCCACCAGAGCTGTTGCATGATCATTTAATGTTAATTTTAATGTTAATTTGTCTACCATAAGCTGCCTCCAACATCATTTTAGAAAATTTGGCAATACGTCCAACCGGCCTCACAACCCCAGACCACGTGTAACCACGCCAGGACCTCCACATCTGGCTTCTTCAACTGTGGGATCATCTGAGGGGGTTGCAGGGATGCTGAGGAGGATTTCTGTCTGTAATAAAACCCTTTTGTGGAGAAAAACAAATTCTGATTGGTTGGGCCTGGCCATGCCTTCCCAGGCCCACCCATGGCTGCACCCCTGCCCAGTCATGTGAAATCCATAGAATAGGGCCTGAATGAATTTATTTGAATTGACTGATTTCCTTATATGAACTGTAAATCTTTGAAATTGTTGCATGTTGCGTTTATATTTTTGTTTAGTATATCTTAGCTGGCATGCCTGCTGGCAAGGTTGGTAGACTTTAGAAAAGCAAGAAATAACTAAATGTACTGAATAAGACTAACATTCCTTTCAGTCTTTTATCCAGATTTTAGCAGAGATTCAGAGAAGTATATTTAGTTTCTTTAAAAAAAGAACCACCAGTCAGGAGGATAGAGACAGCTCAAGAGGTATGCTTAAATATGCAGAAAAATATACATGTTTTTATATAGAATTAAGAATAATGATTATGGCTCTAGATGGCAGGAAAAATCTGTTTCAGATGTTTGAAAAATGAAAAATGTGCCAATTTACAATCTCCCAGCCATCACGTACTTTGTGCTCCCTTAGGTTTTTGGAGTGTATGACGCCACTGCACATACACAAACACACATGTATGGACGTGTGTACAGACACAAACACACAGACACACACACCGTCTGCAGTCTCTGCTACACTACAATGCTTTGTAAGCGCTAGGCTCAGAGATCTCACACTGTTCACAATCTGTCTTATATCTCCCTCACTAACTTTAAGCATCAGCTGTCAGAGCAGCTTAACAATCATTGCACCTGTACACAACCCATCTGTAAATAGCCCACCCGACTACCTCATCCCCATATTGGTATTTTCTTTTTTGCTCCTTTGCACCCCGGTATCTCTACTTGCACATTCATCATCTGCACATCTATCACTCCAGTGTTTAATTGCTAAATTGTAATTATTTCACCATTATGGCCTATTTATTGCCATACTGCCCTAATCTTACTACATTTGCACAAACTGTACATAGATTTTTCTATTGTGTTATTGACTGTACGCTTGTTTATTCCATGTGTAACTCTGTGTTGTTGTCTGTGTCGCACTGCTTTGCTTTATCTTGGCCAGGTCGCAGTTGTAAATGAGAACTTGTTCTCAACTGGCCTACCTGGTTAAATAAAGGTGAAATATAAAAAAAATAAAAAAACTGTAATGAGAGTATCTGTAATTACAGTAGCATTTCCTGTAAGTCTATTGCAACAGTAATTATTTTGCCCTTTAACACTGAAAGTGATCTAAATGATCTCTATACAACAACTGTCAGCACTGACTGTTAATGGATATTTCCATTACAAACCTCACACAGATGTTGGGTGAGGATGGATCAACATCAATCTATCCAAAGAGATTTAACTAGACCTACTGAAGGTGGAGTGTGTGTGTTTACAGGTGAAAATGGTGGGGCTGGGGAAGTGTGTGTGTTTAAAGGTGAAAAGGGTGGTGTGGGGGTAGTGTGTATGTTTTAAGGGGAAAAGTGTGGGTGGGTGGGGGGGGTTAAAGGTGAAAAGGGTGGGGTGGGGTAGTGTGTGTGTTTAAAGGTGAAAGGGGTGGGGGGAGTGTGTGTGTTTAAAGGTGAAAGGGGTGGGGGGAGTGTGTGTGTTTAAAGGTGAAAGGGGTGGGGTGGGGGGAGTGTGTGTAAGTGTGTGTGCAGGCGTTAATGTGTTGTCCCAGGGCAGACTTGGGTCAGGACTCAGGAAGGAGATGGGTCATGGTTAATACCTCTGTTTAAAAGACAGAGCTGCTTCCCCGGACCTTGTCTCCCCAGCCGCATTAGTGCTCCACACACACATGCACACATAGACACACACACACACGCACACACAGACACACACACGGCCAATATTCCCCCTCAGAGGACTGCTCTGCTGTGTTCCAGAAACTATTAGCTGATAGCATCGCAGCATGTAGGAATGTAAACATTTACAGTAAAACCATAAGAGATCTCCTCCCTTCTGGGTGTGTTGTATCCATCACAGACAACCACATTTTACCCCAAAGACGAGGGTTTTCTCTCATATTTCACATAAAAAATGGATGGTTCATTGAATGATTACTCATGATACATGATTTCCTCTTAATTACATTGGTGTCGGCAGTGGGAATTTATTATGTGCTGTTGGATAACAATAATCATCTTTTAGATTTTACCTATTGACTGTATTTCATACAGAAATAACGTTTTGACCCAGGAACATTTCCCTCAATGCGGCTTTGATTCAATTCTCTCTTGACCTTTCAGAAATGTTTGTAGGCACTACTCTTTCTTAAATGAACTTGTTTCGATTTCATGTCATTCTGAAGTTTGAAAATTCAAAAAAGAATTCTCTCTCTTGCTCTCTCTCTCTCTCTCTCTCTCTCTCTCTCTCTCTCTCTCTCTCTCTCTCTCTCTCTCTCTCTCTCTCTCTCTCTCTCTCTCTCTCTCTCTCTCTGTGTTCTAAAGCATTGGGAGGGGTCATAGTGAGGATTAGTAAAGGCAGTCTGATAGATGAGACCACCCAGGGGAAGGAGAAATCAGGGTTATTTATGATCACTAGAAGGACTATAGTGTTTGAGTGGAGTCCATTAGATTATGAGGAAGTAAGTTTCTTCAGATAGATAGACACTAGACAAGATGCACTAGACTGGACAGACTTTTCAGTCTGATAACAACACTAACAACAACCCCTTGTCGCAGATCTAAAAGAGCCTGAGTTGTGCTGTTGATCTTGGTTCAAAACCCAGTGGTATTTTATCAAAGTAGAAAGCCTCTAAAACCAAGCATCAAACTGGACCTTCCTCCCGCCCTCACCATCTATGTTATCTAATATTTCTAATATTATCTAATTATTTGTTTACTTACACTATGTGTTGTTTATTTATGGTAAAAACAGGGGCAACATGCGTAAACATGGCACTTTGCTTGGACATACAAATAAATATTTCTCTAGTCAACTTAAAAAAGAAACTCATGGCTACACTTATTAAATCCATGTCTTTCAGGAGAGATACTCTCACAGAAACATCTATGTTCCCTTGCCTTGGACATGCTATGTGTGTGTGTGTGTGTGTGTGTGTGTGTGTGTGTGTGTGTGTGTGTGTGTGTGTGTGTGTGTGTGTCACCGGCCCCCTCCACAGGTGTGAGCTGTGAATGACGCTGACCCGAAACTTGGGTTTCCAAAAAAGAGGCTTACACCATGACTCAGGGGAGTGTGTGTGTGTTCCTTCGTATACTATATATACAAAAGTATGTGGACACCCCTTCAAATTAGTGGATTCGGATATTTAGCCAGCTGCCTCTTGGCAGGGCAGGCCAGGCCAGGCCAGGGTGAATATTTGTGAGGCCTCCTGTCCATAGAAGGCCAGCTGAGTGGATGATATCCTCCGACCTGCTACATCCCCTCCGACCGCTCCCACACACTCTCTCTCTCTCTCTAACACACACTCCCTCAGCCCCAGAGCTTTGGCCAGAGGAATTTAGATGTTTTAATGAGTGGTGATAAGCAGAGACAAGTAGAGCATTGAGAAGCTCTGACACAGAGCAACATCCACTATCACAAACCGATAACAACCACACTCACTCAGAAACTACTTACCACCTCTCTTCCTCTACTCCCCCTGTCTGCCTAGTCCTCCCTACTCAGGCTTTACCAAGCAAACATGACCCCATTGGCCCAATGTGGGTATTTGGTGGGCAAGGTGGGCATGGGCTAGTCCACATCAAGCCCACACCAGCCCGACACGGGCTAGCCCACATCAAGCCCACACCAGCCCGACACGGGCAAGCCCACATCAAGCCCACACCAGCCCGACACGGGCTAGCCCACATCAAGCCCACACCAGCCTGACACGGGCTAGCCCACATCAAGCCCACACCAGCCCGAAACGGGCTAGCCCACATCAAGCCCACACCAGCCTGACACGGGCTAGCCCACATCAAGCCCACACCAGCCTGACACGGGCTAGCCCACATCAAGCCCACACCAGCCCGAAACGGGCTAGCCCACATCAAGCCCACACCAGCCCGACATGGGTTAGCCCACATCAAGCCCACACCAGCCTGACACGGGCTAGCCCACATCAAGCCCACACCAGCCTGACACGGGCTAGCCCACAACATACCCACACCAGCCCGACACAGGTTAGCCCACATCAAGCCCACACCAGCCTGACACGGGCTAGCCCACATCAAGCCCACACCAGCCCGACACGGGTTAGCCCACATCAAGCCCACACCAGCCTGACACGTGCTAGCCCACATCAGCCTGACACGGGCTAGCCCACATCAAGCCCACACCAGCCCGACACGGGCTAGCCCACATCAAGCCCACACCAGCCTGGCACGGGCTAGCCCACAACATACCCACACCAGCCCGACATGGGTTAGCCCACATCAAGCCCACACAAGCCTGACACGGGCTAGCCCACATCAAGCCCACACCAGCCCGACACGGGCTAGCCCACAACATGTCCACACCAGCCCGACACGGGCTAGCCCACATCAAGCCCACACCAGCCCGACACGGGCTAGCCCACATCAAGCCCACACCAGCCCGACACGGGCTAGCCCACATCAAGCCCACACCAGCCCGACATGGGTTAGCCCACATCAAGCCCACACCAGCCTGACACGGGCTAGCCCACATCAAGCCCACACCAGCCTGACACGGGCTAGCCCACAACATACCCACACCAGCCCGACACGGGTTAGCCCACATCAAGCCCACACCAGCCTGACACGGGCTAGCCCACATCAAGCCCACACCAGCCCGACACGGGTTAGCCCACATCAAGCCCAAACCAGCCTGACACGGGCTAGCCCACATCAGCCTGACACGGGCTAGCCCACATCAAGCTCACACCAGCCTGACACGGGCTAGCCCACATCAAGCCCACACCAGCCTGACACGGGCTAGCCCACAACATACCCACAGCAGCCCGACATGGGTTAGCCCACATCAAGCCCACACCAGCCTGACACGGGCTAGCCCACATCAAGCCCACACCAGCCCGACACGGGCTAGCCCACAACATATCCACACCAGCCCGACACGGGCTAGCCCACATCAAGCCCACACCAGCCCGACACGGGCTAGCCCACATCAAGCCCACACCAGCCCGACACGGGCTAGTCCACATCAAGCCCACACCAGCCTGACACGGGCCAGCCCACATCAAGCCCACACCAGCCCGAAACGGGCTAGCCCACATCAAGCCCACACCAGCCTGACACGGGCCAGCCCACATCAAGCCCACACCAGCCCGACACGGGCTAGCCCACATCAAGCCCACACCAGCCTGACACGGGCTAGCCCACAACAAACCCAATTCAGGGTAGCCCACACAGTTTCTCTTGTAAAAATGATATGTATGATAGCAACAACTTGTTGGTTGTATTTCTGATACACTGTATCACGTTCCCTAAATACCTTTAAGGCTTGAAAATTATGCAATTCATGCATTGAATAAAAAAATATATAAATAAATACATTCCTATTAAATAGCAAAGGCTTATCAGCCCAATGTGGGCAGCCTACATAGGACCAATATTTTAGCCCGCATTGGGCCCACATTATGCCAATGTGGACAGGTTTGCTGGGTACTTACTGCCTCTCACCAGCCTCTAGTTAACAGGTCAGAGACTCCAAACTACTCTCCTCTTCTGTTCTCACGGCCTTCTCCCCTCCCTCCCTCCCCCCTCCCTCCCTCCCTCCCTCCCTCTACTCCTCCACCAAGTGACTGTGGTCAGTTAACACACATACAGTACACAGTGTCCGACAGGTCAGGGCCTGGACAAGTGTGTGTGTGTGAGAGAGCTCACGGGGGGTTTAGAACAGCCTGAGACTTTGTCCGACCTGGAATTGAAATTGTCTCTCTAAGGAGGTCTAGTCACGTAGAAGGTACTCACACGTGCGTGCCCACACACACACGCACACACGCAACACACACACTAGTCACATAGTGGGCTGCAGAGCGAGACAGGGGAGGTTACTAAATGTTCTTCTGTAAGACTTTCTGCAGGAGAGGAGTGTAGCAGATGAAGCTACATTTTAGGACACGGAGTGATAACATCCAGGTTACCGTTCTGACATGAGACTGTGATAGCTTGTTTAGTGATAAAGACTGTCCAAGATATTCTACGTGTGAGAGCATCAGCTACTGTACGCCACCAACAACTCCTCACTGCTCCAAAGTAGCTATATGTGACAGGGACTTAGTGAAGAGGAGTAAAAACACGCCCCAAAAACGTCATAGTGTGCTCACAGACACACTCATTGTGTCAATGTGTGTTCACCAAAGTTACTGTGGGATTTATCTCCAAATGTATCTTATTTGTTTTTTTTTACCCCTTTTTCTCCCCAATTCTGTGATATCCAATTGCAAACTTGCCTCATCGCTGCAACTCTGATGGTGTCGAGAGCCGTTTCTAAACAGGCAATAAAGGGGGAGGATAAAGAGACAAAACATTAGAGACGTACAGACTTATCAGAGGTCTGAACAATCTTCATACGCCTACAGGAGACCATGTGCTGGCCAAGACATAGCTTATCATTAGCAGAGGCACAGTCAAGTCCCAGTTTCCATGAAGAAACTATGTATTTAATTTGCATTTCAACAACAGCTGGCTAAATGTGTATTATGTGAAAGTCTTTGTGCAGGGTGCAACTCCCCAACGGGCTCGGGAGAGGAGAAGGTGGAGTCATGCGTCCTCCGAAACATGACCCTCCAAGCTGCGATTCTTAACACCCGCTCGCTTAACCTGGAAGCCAGCTGCACCAATGTCTCGGAGCAAACTGACGTCAGTCTGCAGGCACCCGGCCAGCCACAAGGAGTCTCTAGAGCGCGATGAGCCAATAAAGCCCCCCGGCCAAACCCTCCCTGAACCCAGACGACGCTGGGCCAATTGTGCACCGCCCTATCGGACTCCCGGTCGTGACACAGCATGGGATCGAACCCCAGGCTGTAGTGACGCCTCAACACGGCGATGCAGTACCTTAGACACCTGCACCACTCGGGAGGCCCAAAATGTATGTTTTAACAATGCTCATGAGAACACAGAGATTATTTATGCAGTTGAAGTAACCAATGCAAAAATGTGTTGCATGTGATGGGTAAGTATTCCAAACTATTTTTAGTTAAAGTTCAAGTTCTGTAGATAAAGTCTAAAACCTAGTCATTATACATACTTTGGTCCTGGCCTTGCTGTGTTGACTAGTTGACTAGTGCTGCAGGCAGATTGTTTGACAGGAGAGGAAGACAGTGTTTCTTTTATAGTTCAAAGTACAGACGGCCTCTCTCTGTGTCCCTGACTGCACCTGCGCTGTTAATGCCAGACACACACCGTTCCGTCTTGTCCACACCTCTGACAGATCAGTGACCTTGTTTTAAGCCTGTGGCAGGGTGTGTGCATGTGTGTTCATGTCTGTGTGTGCATGTGTTGCTCACTAAAGAGCTTGTCGGAAGATTTTACGACCTTGTTTACCTTTTGAAGGAATTTTGTCACAACATCTGAGATGGAGGAATGGGTTGGGGGGGCAGACAGGGAGGGAAGGGTGTATGAAAGGGTAGAAAGAGAGAGTGGTGGACACCTACACTCATCTGCAAGAATGCTAGTTTTCACCAGACCCTCTCCAGGCTTAACCCTTAATGCCGAGGGGAGGTATGTGTGTAAGAGAGAGCGAGAGAGAGAGAGAAAGAGAAGACATATTGCCTGGGGACATATAGAAGGAGGAACACTTAGCTGACTCTCATGCAGTACTTTCATCATCAAAGGCACTGCAATACAACCTACCCAATACACACACACACACACACACGTCCCGAAGCAACAGATGTCTTTGTGACATACAGATATAGAGTACCAGTCAAAAGTTTGGACACACTTACTCATTCAAGGGTTTTTCTTTATTTTTACTATTTTCTACATAATAGAATAATAGTGAAGACATCAAAACTATGAAATAACACATATGGAATCCTGTAGTTACCTTTTTTTTTTTTAAACAAATCCAAATATATTTTACATTTGAGATTCTTCAAAGTAGCCAACCTTTGCCTTGATGACAGATTTGCACACGCTTGGCATTCTCTCAACCAGCTTCACCTGGAATGCTTTTCCAACAGTCTTGAAGGAGTTCCCACATATGCTGAGCACTTATTGGCTGCTTTTCCTTCACTCTGTGGTCCAACTCATCCCAAACCTCCTCAATTGGGTTGAGCTCCGGTGATTGTGGAGGCCAGGTCATCTGACACAGCACTCCATCACTCTCCTTTTTGGTCAAATAGCCCTTACACAGCCTGGAGGTGTGTTGGATCATTGTCCTGTTGAAAAACAAATAATAGTCCCATTAAGTGCAAACCAGATGGGATGGCGTATCGCTGCGGTAGCCATGCTGTTTAAGTGTGCCTTGAATTCAAAACAAATCACTGACAGCGTCACCAGCAAAGCGCCCTACACCATCACACCTCCTCCTCCATGCTTCATGGTGGGAAGCACACATGCAGAAATCATCCCATCACCTACTCTGCGTCTCACAAAGGTACTGCGGTTGGAATCAAAAATATCAAATATGGACTCGTCAGACCAAAGGACAGATGTCCACCGGTCTAATGTCCATTGCTTGTGTTTCTTGACCCCAGTCCTTCTTCTTATTGGTGTCCTTTAGTAGTGGTTTCTTTGCAGCAATTCGACCATGAAGGCCTGATTCACGCGGTCTCCTCAGAACAGTTGCTGTTGAGATGTGTTACTTGAACTCTGTGAAGCATTTATTTCCTTTCCTGTGGTGGTCCTCATGAGAGCCAGTTTCATCATAGTGCTTGATGGGACTGCACTTGAAGAAACTTCAAAAGTTCTTGAAATTTTTCATATTGACCAACCTTCATGTCTTAAAGTAATGATGGGGGTGGCAGGTTGCCTAGTGGTTAGAGCGTTGGACTAGTAACCCAAAGGTTGCAAGATCAAATCTCCGAGCTGACAAGGTAAACATCTGTTGTTCTGCCCCTGAACAAGGCAGTTAACCCCCTGTTCCTAGGCTGTCATTGAAAATAAGAAATTGTTCTTAACTGACTTGCCTTGTTAAATAAAATATGGACTGTCATTTCTCTTTGTGTTATTTGAGCTGTTCTTGCCATAATATGGACTTAGTCTTTTACCAAATAGGGCCATCTTCTGTATACCACCCCTGCCTTGTCACAACACAACTGATTGGCTCAAACGCATTAAGAAGGAAAGAAATTCCACAAATTAACTTTTAACATGGCACACCTGTTAATTGAAATGCATTCCAGGTGACTACCTCATGAACCTGGTTGAGAGAATGCCAAGAGTGTGCAAAGCTGTCATCAAGGCAAAGGGTGGCTTCTTTGAAGAATCTCAAATATAAAATATATTTTTTTGGTTACTACAGGATTCCGTATGTGCTATTTTATAGTTTTGATGTCTTCACTATTATTCCACAATGTAGAAAATAGTAAAATAAAGACAAACCCTGGAATGAGTAGGTGTGTCCAAACTTTTGACCGGTACTGTATATACACCGATCTACACATTAAGACCATTTCTTTGTCCATATTTGTCTTCCTCTCTGATCCCTCGCTCCATCTCTCCTCTTTCAGTATCACTATTAGTCTTTGCACGCTGATGCCAGCTTGCTGTGGGGTGGCAATAAATCATCTTAGCCAATGCAGGACCGTTCACAGTACCACGTACACCCCCCCCCCCCCTCCCACCCCCCCACTGAACCACACACACACACACACGCGCACACACACACAGCCTTGACTGTACCCTCCCAGTTGTAGCCCATTAGATGTGGCGTGTCTCTCTAAACATTTAGATGTTTTAGATTTATTGGGGAAGCCGTCTACTCACTGCAAGACTAGCATGATGTCTTTTGTTGGACGAGAAGTGTGAGGTTTCACAGACACACAAATGTGTATGCACGCACGCAAATACACACACACATGCAAACACACACAGACCGAAGCACATGCACACGCATGCACACGCATGCACACACACACACACTTTTTCCCATAATCTCATGATATCTTCCACAGCATAGACAAACAGTTAAGCCAGCTGTGCTCCATGCCTCGACAGCTCTATCCCATAGGGTGTGAGTGTAAGTGTGTTGTGTGTGCTAATCATTTTCAGCTTGTATGCTTGGTGGTGGGAAGAATATGTCTCTGTGCTCCTGAAACACTCCTCTTTGGACAAAACACAGACCTTAAAGCACCAGCTACAACTATAACTGGTCGTTCCAGCAATTGGTTGCCTTTTGAGTAGTGTAACTTGTAGGATTTTAAAAAATGCTTCTAATTTTAACATTCTGTCATAAAGATCACATGTTCAACTTAATTAAAAATGTTTTCCCATCTCAAAAAAAATACAATACTAAGCGCCTATTAATGTAACCGTAACAGGGTTGATGATTTAATCTTAAATCAGACATAAATCCCCTTGTGACAGGGGCAATTGAATGCTAGCTTCACAAACAAAATGCAATTCTTAAAACATTTCTGTCCTGTCTATGGGTAACAGTTTTCCACCACAAAACACCAGAAAATGGCCAAAAAGAGTAGAACCAGCTCACCTGCTTTAACTTCTTTTGGAAATAATATTTAAAAAGGAATAGTTTCACCATATTAAAATGAGAGTTCAGTTCACGTAACAAGGTGGACCTTAAAATGAGGGACAGGATTTGTTAACCTTAAAATGATTCACTCATCATATAATAATCGGCAGAAATAACTTAGTCAAAGAAACATAATAACTAGGGCTTTACAATGATGGTGAAAGCGTGGAGAAATGTTTGGGTTACTAGAAGTCACAGAGGGACATGTCAAAATGCTGAATTCTGGCACTTTAGCTTGTCTTATATTCATATTAAAAATCATATTCATTGAATTTTCCATGTGGTCTATATTAAATGACACCTCATTTAATATAACAGGCTTGTAAAATTCCACATGAACAATTTCTACTTAAAATATCAAAGGGATGCAAAAGGCACTTATTTCGTGGAACAACCCAACTGTCACACACACACACACACACACACGCACGCACGCACGCACACACGCACACACACACGCACACGCACACACGCACGCACACACACACACACACACGCTCACTCACAGAGAGCATGTAAGAGCATCCCTCTCCCATCACTATCCCCTTCCTGTCCTCTCCTCTCTCCTGAAGTGGGAGTGAGAGAAACAGGCAGGTGGATTATCATCAACAGCTCCTCCATCCAGCATCACCCCTAAGAGAGCATGGGACCACAACTGGTGTGTGTGTGTGTCTCACACCTCATCCATTACATCCTGAGCCAGGCATCAGCACATTAGCACCAGAGCTGGCCTAGAGAGAGAGAGACAAAGAGGGAGAGAGTGACAGAGATAGGGAGGGAACGAGGGAGTGACAGATAGCGAGAGAGAGGGAGAGAGTGACAGAGATAGAGAGAGTGAAGTTGTATAGTACGGTGAGAAAGTGACCGCCTTTTCCACTTCACTTCAGAGTCCAGTGCCATACTGATTAGAGTGGGCTTTAAGACGAAACATTTGACCCAAGTTAAACAATTTAAAGGCAATGCTACCAATTACTAATTGAGTGTATGTGAACTTCTGACCCACTGGGAATGTGATGAAAGAAATAAAAGCTGAAATAAATAATTTTCTCTACTATTATTCTGACATATCACATTCTTAAAATAAAGTGGTATTCCTAACTGACCAAAGACAGGGAATTTTTACTGGGACTGAATGTCAGGAATTGTGAAAAACTGAGTTTAAATGTATTTGGCTAAGGTGTATGTAAACTTCTATTTATCTTAAATGATCGTGTTTTTATGCATTTGATGATATAATCTTGAAACCCATTCGAAACAGTATGGGACTGGATACAGAAGTAAGGCGGAAAAGGCGATCACTTTCCCACTGTATTAAGCAGTAAGACACAAGGGGCTGTGCATTTGGAAACTATTTAGACCCCTTCGCTTTTTGCTACATTACAAAAATTACAAAAGTGTTTTCCCCTCATCAATCTACACACAATACCACATAATGACAAAGCAAAAATAGTTTTTTGGAAATGTTTGCAAATATATAAAAGAATTCAAACTGAAATATCACATTTACGTAAGTATTCAGACCCTTTACTCAGTACTTTGTTAAAGCACCTTTGTCAGGGGCTCCCGAGTGGCACAGCAGTCTAAGGCTCTACATCGCAGTGCTAGAGGCATCACTACAAAAAATATATAATAAAAACGCCCCTTTGGCAGTGATTACAGCCTTGAGTCTTCTTGGGTATGACGCTACAAGTTTGGCACACCTGCGGGCTGCACACCTGGGGCGGCAGGGTAGCCTAGTGGTTAGAGCATTGGACTAGTAACTGAAAGGTTGCAAGATTGAATCCCTGAGCTGACAAGGTACAAATCTGTCGTTCTGCCCCTGAACAAGGCAGTTAACCCACTGTTCCTAGGCTGTCATTGAAAATAAGAATTTGTTCTTAACTGACTTGCCTAGTTAAATAAAGGTAAAATAAAAAAATACAATTTGGAGAGTTTCTCCCATTCTTCTCTGCATATCCTCTCAAGCTCTGTCAGGTTGGATGGGGAGCGTCGCTGCACAGCTATTTTCAGGTCTCTCCAGAGATGTTCTATCAGGTTCAAGTCCAGGCTCTGGCTGGGCCACTCAAGGACATTCAGAGACTTGTTCCGAAGCCACTCCTGCGCTGTCTTGGATGTGTGCTTAGGGTCGTTGTCCTATTGGAAGGTGAACCTTCACCCTAGTCTGAGGTCCTGAGAGTTCTGGAGCAGGTTTTCATTACGGATCTCTCTGTACTTTGCTCCCTTCATCTTTCCCTCGATCCTGATTAGGCAACCCAGTACCTGCTGCTGAAAAACATCCCCACAGCATGATGCTGCCACCACCATACTTCACCATAATGCGCCGTTTACTGAGGAGTGGCTTCCTTCTGGTCACTCTACCATAAAGGCCTGATTGGTGGAGTGCTGCAGAGATGGTTGTCCTTCTGGAAGGTTCTCCCATCTCCACAGAGGAACTCTGGAGCGCTGTCAGAGTGACCATCGGGTTCTTGGTTACCTCCCTGACCAAGACCCTTCTCCCCCGATTGCTCAGTTTGGCCGGGCGGCCAGCTCTAGGAAGAGTCTTGGTGGTTCCAAACTTCCTTCATTTAAGAATGATAGAGGCCACTGTCTTCTTGGGGACCTTCAATGCTGCAGAAATGTTTTGGTACCCTTCCACAGATCTGTGCTTCGACACAATCCTGTCTCGGAGCTCTACGGACAATTCCTTCGACCTCATGGCTTGGTTTTTGCTGTTAACTAAGGGACCCTGTATAGACAGATGTGTGCCTTTCCAAATCATGTCCAACCAATTGAATTTACCACAGGTGGACTCCAATCAAGTTGTAGAAACATCTCAAGGATGATCAATGGAAACAGGATGCACCTGAACTCAATTTGGAGTCTCATAGCGAAGGGTCTGAATACTTATGTAAATAAGGTATTTCTGTATTTTATTTTTTATAAATTTGCAAAAATTTCTAAAAACCCGTTTTCACTTTGTCATTATGGGGTATTGTGTGTAGATTGGTGAGGGGGAAAAACAATTTCATCCATTTTAGAATAAGGCTGTAACGTAACAAAATGTGGAAAAAGGGAAGTGGTCTGAAGACTTTTCAAATTCGTTGATGTCACAGTTAAATTACGTTGTTTGGCCAGATGTGTTGGAGAGGAACAGCTTCTGTAGACGAAACACCATACATCAGGCACACTGTCAGCTACCATTATTACAGCTGTCCAGTAATCTTTGTGTTCATCATTACTACTGCTGTCCAGTAATCTGTGTTCATCGTTTACATACCAGATACAGTCATGTCAGATAAGAGAGGCAAAACGTTCATTTGTTTTCAAACTAGTTACAAAGACACGCACATCCACAGACCAACATGTCTTAGCTCCAGACTAAATAGTTTATATTAGGATAGGAAATGGTGTCAGAGGGACTGTGTCCCCCCCACACACACCCAGTCAGGCTCTCATGAGGAGCATCACCAGAGGCATGGGTGAGCCAGCTACACCACAGACAGGAAGAGATATGCAGGGCCAAACACAGTGAGAAACCGATAGACACACACACACACAGACGGTTCATTATAACTCGCTGTTTGAACAGGTGTCTGGCTGACAAGAGACAGTGTTGTGTGTGTGTGAGTGAGTGAGATGAGTCAGTAAGACATCACTCTACACCTGAACCTGTGAAAGCCGATTCTTTCTAAAGCTGCTTGTCCAAAACATCACTGTCTTAGCTAACCAGAGGACACCATGCTTTAGACTACTTCTCCTCGTTCTGTTCAAATAATTAAGACAACACACACACTAAAGAACCTAACAAGGGGAAGTACTGGGTGAAATCCCTTTCTAACATTAAAATGCTAATTGCTTTATTTTATTATCAGCAGGCTATCCAGGAAGTACATTCCCCTGCCATGTGCTTTACAATGACAACGGAGATCCAGTTGAAGTCGGAAGTTTACATACACCTTAGCCAAATACATTTAAACTCAGCTGTTCACAATTACTGACATTTAATCTTAGTAAAAATTCCCTGTCTTAGGTCAGTTAGGATCACCACTTTATTTTAAGAACGTGAAATGTCAGAATAATAGTTGAGATAATGATTTATTTCAGCTTTTATTTCTTTCATCACATTCCCAGTGGGTCAGAAGTTTTTGTACACTCAATTAGTATTTGGTAGCATTGTCTTTAAATTGTTTAACTTGGGTCAAACGTTTTGGGTAGCTTTCCACAAGCTTCCCACAATAAGTTGGGTGAATTTTGGCCCATTCTTCCTGACAGAGCTGGTGTAACTGAGTCAGGTTTGTACAGTCGTAGCCGACAGTTTTGAGAATGACACAAATATAAATTTTCACAAAGTTTGCTGCTTCAGTGTCTTTAGATATTTTTGTCAGATGTTACTATGGATACTGAAGCATAATTACAAGCATCTCATAAGTGTCAAAGGCTTTTATTGACAATTATATGAAGTTGATGCGAAGAGTCAATATTTGCAGTGTTGACCCTTCTTTTCAAGACCACAGCAATCCGCCCTGGCATGCTGTCAATTATCTTCTGGGCCACATCTTGACTGATGGCAGCCCATTCTTGCATAATCAATGCTTGGAGTTTGCATGAATTTGTGAGTTTTTGTTTGTCCACCCGCCTCTTGAGGATTGACCACAAGTTCTCAATGGGATTAAGGTCTGGGGAGTTTCCTGGCCATGGACCCAAATGATCAATGCTTTGTTCCCCGAGCCACTTAGATATCACTTTTGCCTTATGGCAAGGTGCTCTATCATGCTAGAAAAGGCATTGTTCGTTACCAAACTGTTCCTGGATGGTTGGGAGAAGTTGCTCTCGGAGGATGTGTTGGTACCATTCTTTATTCATGGCTGTGTTCTTAGGCAAAATTGTGATGGAGCAAACTCCCCTGGCTGAGAAGCAACCCCACACATGAATGGTCTCAGGATGCTTTACTGTTGGCATGACACAGGACTGATGGTAGCGCTCACCTTGTCTTCTCCGGACAAGCATTTTTCCGGATGGGATTCATCAGAGAAAATGACTTTACCCCAGTCCTCAGCAGTCCAATCCCTGTACCTTTTGCAGAATATCAGTCTGTCCCTGATGTTTTTCCTGGAGAGAAGTGGCTTTTTTGCTGCCCTTCTTGACACCAGGCCATCCTCCAAAAGTCTTTCCCTCACTGTACGTGCTGATGCACTCACACCTGCCTGCTGCCATTCCTGAGCAAGCTCTGTACTGGTGGTGCCCCAATCCCACAGCTGAATCAACTTTAGGTGCTTGCTGGACTTTCTTGCTCGCCCTGAAGCCTTTTTCACAACAATTGAACAGCTCTCCTTGAAGTTCTTGATGATCCGATAAATGGTTGATTTAGGTGCAATCTTACTGGCAGCAATATCCTTGCCTGTGAAGCCCTTTTTGTGCAAAACAATGACGACGGCACGTGTTTCCTTGCAGGTAACCATGGCTGACAGAGGAAGAACAATGATTCCAAGCACCACCCTCCTTTTGAAGCTTCCAGTCTGTTATTCAAACTCAATCAGCATGACAGAGTGATCTCCAGCCTTGTCCTCGTCAACACTCACACCTGTGTTAACGAGAGAATCACTGACATGATGTCAGCTGGCCCTTTTGTGGCAGGGCTGAAATGCAGTGGAAATGTTATTTTGGTATTCAGTTCATTTGCATGGCAAAGAGGGACTTTGCAATTAATTGCAATTCATCTGATCACTCTTCATAACATTCTGGAGTATATACAAATTGCCATCATACAAACTGAGGCAGCAGACTTTGTGAAAATTAATATTTGTGTCATTCTCAAAACTTTTGGCCATGACTGTAGGCCTCCTTGCTCGCACACGCTTTTTCAGTTCTGCCCACAAATCTTCAATAGGATTGAGGTCAGAGTTTTGTGATGGCCAATCCAATACCTTGACTTTGTTGTCCTTAAGCCATTTCGCCACCACTTTGGAAGTATTTTTATTTATTTATTTATTTCACGTTTATTTAACCAGGTAGGCAAGTTGAGAACACGTTCTCATTTACAATTGTGACCTGGCCAAGATAAAGCAAAGCAGTTCAACACATACAACAACACAGAGTTACACATGGAGTAAATCAAACATACAGTCAATAATACAGAAGTAAAATAAGTCTATATACAATGTGAGCAAATGAGGTGAGATAAGGGAGGTAAAGGCAAAGTAAATACAATGGTGGCAAAGTAAATACAATATAGCAAGTAAAACACTGGAATGGTAGATTTGTAGTGGAAGAAAGTGCAAAATAGAAATAGAAATAACGGGGTGCAAAGGTGCGAAATAAATAAATACAGTAGGGGAAGAGGTAGTTCTTTGGGCTAAATTATAGATGGGCTATGTACAGGTACAGTGATCTGTGAGCTGCTCTGACAGCTGGTGCTTAAAGCTAGTGAGGGAGATGTATTTCCAGTTTCAGAGATTTTTGTATTTCTTTCCAGTCATTGGCAGCAGAGAACTGGAAGGAGAGACGGCCAAAGGAGGAATTGGCTTTGGGGATGACCAGAGAGATATACCTGCTGGAGCGCGTGCTACAGGTGGGTGCTGCTATGGTGACCAGTGAGCTGAGATAAGGGGGGACTTTACCTAGCAGGGTCTTGTAGATGACCTGGAGCCAATGGGTTTGGCGACGAGTATGAAGCGAGGGCCAGCCAACGAGAGCGTACAGGTCACAGTGGTGGGTAGTATATGGGGCTTTGGTGACAAAACGGATGGCACTGTGATAGAATATCTGGACAACTACAACTGGATGCAGTCTAAGTCAGAACCGTCCAGAGTAGTGATACTGGACGGGCGGGCAAGTGCAGGCAGCGATCGGTGGAAGAGCATGCATTTAGTTTTACTTGTATTTAAGAGCAGTTGGAGGCCAAGGAAGGAGAGTTGTATGGCATTGAAGCTCGTCTGGAGGGTTGTTAACACAGTGTCCAAAGAAAGGCCAGAAGTATACAGAATGGTGTCGTCTGCGTAGAGGTGGATCAGAGACTCACCAGCAGCAAGAGCGACATCATTGATGTATACAGAGAAAAGAGTTGGTCCAAGAATTGAACCCTGTGGCACCCCCATAGAGACTGCCAGAGGCCCGGACAACAGGCCATCCGATTTGACACATTGAACTCTATCAGAGAAGTAGTTGGTGAACCAGGCGAGGTAATCATTTGAGAAACCAAGGCTATTGAGTCTGCCGATGAGGATGTGGTGATTGACAGAGTCGAAAGCCTTGGCCAGGTCAATGAATACGGCAGCACAGTATTGTTTCTTATCTTTGGAAATCTCGGACGACACGAAAGAGAGGTTGAACAGGCTAGTAATAGGGGTTGCAACAATTTCGGCAGATCATTTTAGAAAGAAAGGGTCCAGATTGTCTAGCCCAGCTGATTTGTAGGGGTCCAGATTTTGCAGCTCTTTCAGAACATCAGCTGACTGGATTTGGGAGAAGGAGAAATGGGGAAGGCTTGGGCGGTGCAGTAGCTGTGGGGGGGTGCAGTGCTGTTGACCGCGGTAGGGGTAGCCAGGTGGAAAGCGTGGCCAGCCGTAGAGAAATGCTTATTGAAATTCTCAATTATAGTGGATTTATCGGTGGTGACAGAGTTTCCTATCCTCAGTGCAGTGGGCAGCTGGGAGGAGGTGTTCTTATTCTCCATGGACTTTACAGTGTCCCAGAACTTTTTTGAGTTTGTGTTGCAGGAAGCAAATTTCTGCTTGAAAAAGCTAGCCCTGGCTTTTCTAACTGCCTGTGTATATTGGTTTCTAACTTCCCTGAAAAGTTGCATATCACGGGGGCTGTTCGATGCTAATGCAGAACGCCACAGGATGTTTTTGTGTTGGTTAAGGGCAGTCAGGTCTGGAGAGAACCAAGGGCTGTATCTGTTCCTGGTTCTAAATTTCTTGAATGGGGTATGCTTATTTAAGATGGTGAGGAAGGCATTTAAAAAAAATAACCAGGCATCCTCTACTGATGGGATGAGGTCAATATCCTTCCAGGATACCTGGGCCAGATCGATTAGAAAGGCTTGCTCGCTGAATTGTTTCAGGGAGCGTTTGACAGTGATGAGTGGAGGTCGTTTGACCGCTGACCCATTATGGATGCAGGCAATGAGGCAGTGATCGCTGAGATCTTGGTTGAAAACAGCAGAGGTGTATTTAGAAGGCAAGTATGCTTGGGGTCATAGTCCATTTGGAAGACCCATTTGCGACCAAGCTTTAACTTCCTGACTGATGTCTTGAGATGTTGCTTCAACATATCCACATAATTTTCCATCCTCATGATGCCATCTATTTGGTGAAGTGCACCAGTCCCTCCTGCAGCAAAGCACCCGAACAACATGAAGCTGCCACCCCCATGCTTCACGGTTGGGATGGTGTTCTTCAGCTTGCAAGCCTCCCCCTTTGTCCTCCACACATAACGATGGTCATTATGGCAAACAGTTCTATTTTTGTTTCACCAGACAAGAGGACATTTCTCCAAAAAGTACGATCTTTGTCCCCATGTGCAGTTGCAAACCTTAGTCTGGCTTTTTTATGGCGGTTTTGGAGCAGTGGCTTCTTCCTTGCTGAGCAGCCTTTCAGGTTATGTCGATATAGGACATGTTTTATTGTGGATATAGATACTTGTGTACCTGTTTCTTCCAGCATCTTCACAAGGTCCTTTGCTGTTGTTCTGGGATTGATTTGCAGTTTTCGCACCAAAGTACGTTCATCTCTAGGAGACAGAACACGTCTCCTTCCTGAGCCGTAGGACAGCTGCGTGGTCCCATGGTGTTTATACTTGCGTACTATTGGTTGAACAGATGAACGTGTTATCTTCAGGCGTTTGGAAATTGCTCCCAAGGATGAACCAGACTTGTGGAGGTCTACAATTATTTTTCTGAGGTCTTAGCTGACTTATTTTGATTTTCCCATGATGTCAAGCAAAGAGGCACTGAGTTTGAAGGTAGGCCTTGAAATACATCCACATGTGCACCTCCAATTGACTCAAATTATGTCAATTAGCCTATCAGAAGCTTCTAAAGCCATGACATCATTTTCTGGAATTTTCCAAGCTGTTTAAAGGCACAGTCAACTTAGTGTATGTAAACTTCTGACCCACTAGAATTGTGATACAGTGAATTGTAAGTGAAATAATTTGTCTATAAACAATTGTTGGAAAAATGACTTGTGTCAAGCACAAAGTAGATGTCCTAACCGACTTGCCAAAACTATAGTTTTTTAACAAGAAATTTGTGGAGTGGTTGAAAAACAAGTTTTAATGACTCCAACCTAAGTGTATGTACTGTAGATGACACAAACTGCTGTTTAAACTTTTGACTTCTGTTTTGATAAGAGAGGAAAGGTGTGTGTGTATGAAAACAGACAATGCAAACAGGTGTACCAGCATCTGTGGGCAGTTTGAAGGAGTCTACTGCTCTGTTTATTGATCTGACAGGATTACAGGTTATAGTCAGAGATCTTTAAGACTAATCAGCTCCATTCATCATCCACACCCTCAGTGTCAAGGTCCCTAATCAATCAATCAACCAACCAATCAATCAATACATTTGTGTGATTGATAATATACAACAGAGTAGAACAACGGCCTTCCCTGTAGCTCAGTTGGTAGAGCATGGTGTTTGCAACACCAGGGTTGTGGGTTTGATTCCCACGGGGGGCCAGCACAGAAAAAAATGTATGATATGTATGAAATTGTATGAAATGTATGCATGCACTACTGTAAGTCGCTCTGGATAAGAGCGTCTGCTAAATGACTAAAATGTAAATGTAATGTTACACCCCTAGATTTGGGGAGGAAGCTAATCATAGATCTACACTATATATATACAGAGGTATGTGGACACCCCTTCAAATGAATGGATTTGGCTATTTCAGCCACACCCATTGCTGACAGGTGCATTTTATTGAGCACACAGCCATGCAATCTCCATAGACAAACATTGGCAGTAGAATGGCCTGATACTAAAGAGCAAGGTGACATTTAACGTGGCACCATCATAGGATGCCACCTTTCCAACAAGTCAGTTTGTCAAATTTTTGCCCTGATAGAGCTGCCCCAGTCAACTGTAAGTGCTGTTATTGTGAAGTGGAAACGTCTAGGAGCAACAATGGCACATCCGCGAATTGGTAGGCCACACAAGCTCACAGAACGAGACCGCCGAGTGCTGAAGCGTGTAAAAATCGTCTGTCCTCGGTTGCAACACTCACTACTGAGTTCCAAACTGCCTCTGGAAGCAATGTCAGCACAAGAACTGTTAGTCGGGAGCTTCATGAAATGGGTTTCCATGGCCAAGCAGCCGCACACAAGCCTAAGATCATGCGCAATGCCAAGCGTTGGCTTAAATGGTGTAAAGCTCGCCACCATTGGGCTCTGAAGCAGTGGAAACATGTTCTCTGGAGTGATGAATCACGCTTCATCATCTGGAAATCCGACGGACAAATCTGGATTTTGCGGATGCCAGGAGAACACTACCTGCCCGAATGCATAGTGCCAACTGTAAAGTTTGGTGGAGGAAGAATATTGGTCTGGGGCTGTTTTTCATGGTTCGAGCTAAGCCCCTTAGTTCCAGTGAAGGGAAATCTTAATGCTACAGCATACAACGACATTCTAGACGACTCTGTGCTTCCAACTTTGTGGCAACAGTTTGGGGAAGGCCCTTTCCTGTTTCAGCATGACAATGCCCCCATGCACAAAGCGAGGTCCATACAGAAATTGTTTTTTGAGATTGGTGTGGAAGAACTTGACTGGCTTGCACAGAGCCCTAACCTCAACCCCATCGAATGCCTTTGGAATTAATTGGAACTCCGACAGCGAGCCAGTCCAAATCACCCAACATCAGTGCCCAACCTCACTAATGCCTCTGGCTGAATGGAAGCAAGTCCCCGCAGCAATGTTCCAACGTCTAGTGGAAAGCCTTTCCAGAAGAGTGGAGGCTGTTATAGCAGCAAAGGGGAGACCAACTCCATATTAATGCCCATGATTTTGGAATGAGATGTTCGACGAGCAGGTGTCCACATACTTTTGGTCATGTAGTGTATGTGTCTAAGGGTAACTTCTACCTTTAGTCTTTAGAACAGCTTATTAAACAAATGTGGCATGTTCAGAAACCTTTAAATGGACCACTGAAAGATTTTACTGAGTTACAGTTCATATTAGGAAATCAGTCAATTGAAATAAATTAATTAGGCCCTATTGTATGGATTTCACAACTGGGCAGGGATGCAGACATGGGTGGGCCTTGTAGGGCATAGGCCCACCCACTCCGGAGCCAGGCCCAGCCAAACAGGTTAGTTTTTCCCCATAAAAGGACTTTATTACAGACAGAAATGCTCCTCAGCACTGGTCCCCCCCCCAGGCAATCCAGCAGGTGAAGAAGCTTGTTGTGGAGGTCCTTGCCTGGCATGGTTACACGTGGTCTGTGGTTGTGAGGCCAGTTGGACGTACTGCCAAATTCTCTAAAATGACACTGAAGGCAGCTTATGGTAAAGATATGTATATTCAATTGTCTGACAACAGCTCTGGTGGGCATTCCCTGACAATTGCACACTCCCCCAAAACTTGAGACATCTGTGGCATTGCGTTGTGACAAAACTGCACATTTTATAATGGCCTTTTATTGTCCCCAGCACAAGGTACACATGGGTAATGATCATGCTGTGTAATTAGCTTATTGATATGTCACACCTGTCATGTGGATGGATTATCTTGGCAAAGGAGAACAGGGAAGTAAACAAATTTGTGCACAACATGAGAGAAATAAAAAAAATGTAAGGAACATTTCTGGAATTTTTTATTTTAGCTCATGAAACATGGGGCCACACATATATATGTTTGTTCCATAGTTACCCAATAGCAGTTTTTCAAGAAATGGGTAATGTTGGTAATAATTTTAAGAGCAGCACGGCACGGTCGGGAGGAGAACCTTAAATTTACAAAAGATGCATGCGGTCAAAATCATTTATTTTTTTGACAGAAGCGTATTGTATTCATGGTCATAGCCAACGTTTAAAGATTACAAGCTCAAAACTTTTTTCAACAAAAATGACAACCGTGGCTATTGCCATGAGAATTAATCGTTACCCAACATTCCATAATCGTCCCTAAACATGAAGACTGTGTGTAAACATCAATATTTTATATAAACCATGCCAATAGGAGATTCTCATGAAATTCCATCATGTAAACATGGTTCTGGAGTTTGGATTTGGCTGTTAACGCATGGGAATCCATATCCTTTGTGTGTGCCTGTTGGTCTCTGCTTTAGCCAACCTGTCCTGTCTAAACCTTTATGTACTTGTTAATACTGGGACAGTCAGGCAGGCAGCCAGTCTAAGTAAAACAAGGGTGTGACTGTAAACCGACAGAAAATGTAAGTGTGTGTGTGTGTGTGTAGGTTAGCCCATCCAAGAATTTGATCTACTCAAAACAAAAATACAACGTGAGATCTGGGAAAACAACATCTCCTTACATCAGTACCAATCAGAAGACAGGATGGAGTTTATTGGCCAATGAAATGGCAATTATTTCTAGAAGCCAATCATGTCGCTTTGGATCTAGAACAGTGGTGTCAGCCAACTAAAGGTTAGTACTTTGTGTTCTGGAATCAATACAAAAATAACTCTCAATAGTTCCTCAGAATAGAGCTAACGTGCTTTACAAAATACTGACAGCAATAAATTAAGTCTATTTCAGCATTTTACATAAAATCTGATCCGATTAAAAAAATGTGTCATTTAAATTCACATATATAGTATGCAACCATTTTGAGAGCAATTCCTGATTTCAAACCTTGAGAGGACTCCCTTTGTGACTCTACCAGTTCTGAAGCAAAAAGGTAGAAGTTGTTCCTAACCACTGGTCGAGGATGAGATATTCTTTCATACCCTCAACAGTTAAGATTTGAGAAACGACAAACTGATCCTAGATCTGGGCTTATGGCCAACTTGTACCTGAAGCCTATAAACTATTGCCTGGGTTTACAAAGCAACACTAACACCCCCTAAAGGCAGACTGTCACTCACACCTCATCGTATTCTATTACTCCAGCTTTATTGGGAGGGGCACAGTGGCCCCTGGTGGGGCTTACAGTGAACAACATTCTCATCCACATACAGTTAACGCCATAATTAACTTTACATGTACTCCGCAATATAACATCATACAAAGCTGGGACACTTCCTGCTTACACACATCAACAAAAACCGAATCCAAATCTAATGGCTCTTTTCAATCTGCGCCTCAATAAGGGAATTTTGTTAATTTCTATCAGCAGGAATTGGCCCAGGTGTGTAGAATGATGTTATATTGCTGAGTCTGTCTTTAACACGGACAGATAGGACAGCGGTTGTCAAATTCATCACAACAATACTTATGAAAGAGATTGTTAACTCATTAGCAAAATATTTAACAAAACTCACTGGAGACTAGCAAAACAGAATCAACAATTGTTCTGGTTAGCATTTATGTGCGTTGATAACGTAGTGTCAATACATGACATTCACTTTCATAGGAAATTGTACATTTTCAGTTGCAAACAGTTTAGCAGGGATGTTATTAGTTGAACCACATCTGGAAGTCTCTTTGTTATTGGCTGTCTGAACAGGGGTAAAGAGGGTATTGGTTGGTTTATGTGCGTATCGATTCTTCCTCTCCACTGTTCCTCTCAATTCTCCCTTGCTCTGAACACCTGCTTGCTCCGAAGGGCAAAGGAAGGGGATTGATAGAGAGAAAATGGAAGAGATGGCTGAAAGAAGAGGATTTTCTTGATTTTTCCTTCTCTACTTCTCTCCCTGTGCTATCCTCTTCTCGTGCTGGTGCTTGGTGATTCCGTACTTGAAGAACTCATAGACGGACCAGCTGATGGCTGTGGAGGGCATCTGATAGATCACCCTGGCCTGGACTCCTTTAAAGAACCCAGGCAGGCCGCCCAGCCTGTACACCGTCCGGAAGGCATGGGCCAGGCCTGTAATGTGTCTGTGTGTCCCCTGACCTCCACCCTGGCCTGCAGCGGGGAGCCCCACCAGGGACTCCTGGGTGTTGAGCAGGGTCTTGCAGACATCCAGAGGGGTGGTGGCTGCAGCAGCAATGGCCCCGGCCAGGGCTCCAGACACCATGTGTGAGGAGGGGTTGTACTGTCTGTGGGGGTTGAGGAGCTCCTGGAGGGACTCGTAGGTCATGAAGTGGAGCACCTGGAAAGGCACGTTCATGGTGAGCTGGGTGGTGTAGGAACGGTAAAAGGCCCCAGGGCCCTCTCTCTGCCACACGGCACGCACACAGTCCATCACGCCGCGGTACGGAGAGTTATACATCTGCAAACGCTGCTTCACCACTGGACAGGGAGGGAGAAAAACAGATGGAAGGAGAGACAGGAATAGCCAGAAGAGAGCGTAAGAAAGAGAATGCAGGCAGTAGAGAGGAGGAATGGGGGAAAGAGCGATGAGAGCAGTATAAAGGAAAAAACAAGGGATAGTGAGGCAGAGAGGAAGGAAGGGATAGGTGAGTAAAGAGGAGGAGCAGAGGGGAGGATTGCCAGGTGTGTTTTCATCATTAGGGACCAGGAACATAGCCCGGAGGATAAAAAAGAAAGACAAATTATTGACCAGATATTTATTTTTTTGAAAATGCAGTCATAACATCCTCCAAGGCTGAGGAGGGCATTAGGATGTTCAGATTAATTAAGACATTAACAGAGATTTTTATTTAGACTGCTGAAGTTCAAAGCAGTGACCCAGGCGTTACCTTGGAATCTGAGACTAGCACCTATGTCCCTCGCCTCCACCCTACACAGCTGCCTGAGGATCACCTGTCCAGGCATTTCAGTGGAAGGATACCCATCAAAGTCCGCTGTAGTCTACAGATGGTGGTTGAGTTAAATACAAAGGCGACAGGACACAAGGGAGCATCTTTCTCCACGTCTCCCCCCTCCCTCTCAACCCTGCTCGCTCCCTCAATCTCTATTCCGATTTCATTCTTGGCCCTGCTCCTCCCCATCACCCTACCCTCTTTCTCTCTGTCTCCCCCTCCACCTTGCCCTCCCCTCCCTAGCGAGCAGTGCAGAGTAAACAGGCTAGGCCCTTGATGCAGTAGGAGCTACAGCTGCAGAGGGAGCTCTGCTACAGCCATTTATCTGCAGCAAAGAACGTCTCAGTCACCTGAATACACGCCATGTGTGAGATCGAGAGAGCAGGTTTAAGAGAGGGAAAGATATATTTATAGATGGATAGATTTACCTTCAGATGGGTTCATGGCTGCATCATGAAGCAATGTGGCCACACACCCCGCCGTACCTGTAACACATACACACTCAATGGTTAAACATAGAGACAGAGAGACAGACAGAGAGAGACAGAGAGAGACAGAAAAGACCAGAGATATAAAAGGAGAAGGAAAGAGTAGAGGAGAGGGAGAGAAGGAAAGACGAAAGGAGACACGAGGAGAGAGGAGAGGCCAGATGACAGAAAATGCTCTAGCTCTCCCTAGCGGTAAAACAGGCCATCACCACTCCTGCTGGACCAGAGTCAAACATCCCCTTCCACTACTGGGCAGGTCTTACCCTGCCTCTCCCCTGACCTGGAAACCAGGGAGGAGGGAAGAACAGAGACAGACAGCTGACCTGGGAAGAAGGGAAGAGAAAGAAAGAGCAGAGAACATGTACAGGGATAAAAAGAGCAAGTATCTCTAGTACTAGCTTTGTCTGAGCAAACTTAAAAATGTTCTTGTCGTGCAAATTAGGGATGTGCAAGGTTATTTGAATATTCAAATGAAAGATCGAAAAAAAGAGCGAAAAAACTATAGGCCTAATTTAACAATGAAAAAGCTTTTTCTCAATTAAATTAAAATATCAAATTTGGAATTGTTACATACAAGGATATACACTCACTGGACAGTTTTAGGTACACCACCACTCATGAAAATGGGTCGCTCCTACAGAGAGTGTTTTATAAAGCAGGCAGAGGCATTCAGTTACTGTTCGATTGAACGTTAGCATAGGCAAAATGAGTGACCGAAGCGACTGAGTTTCGGTGGAAGGATCGTCGGTGCCAGGCACGCCGGATCTAGCATCTCAGAAAGGACTGACCACCTGGGCATTTCACGCACGGCAGTGTCTAGGGTTTACAAAGAATGGTGCATAAAAAAACAAATAAAACATCCAGTAACGGCAGTCTTCTGGGCGCTGAGAGAGGTACAGTTGAAGTCGGAAGTTTACATACACCTTCGCCAAATACATTCAAACTCAGTTTCCCAATTCCTGACATTTAATCCTAGTAAAAATTCACTGTCTTAGGTCAGTTAGGATCACCACTTTATTTTAAGAATGAAATGCCAGAATTATTTATTTCAGCTTTTATTTCTTTCATCACATTCCCAGTGGGTCAGAAGTTTACATACACTCAATTAGTATTTGGTAGCATTGTCTTTAAATTGTTTCACTTGGGTCAAACGTTTTGGGTAGCCTTCCACAAGCTTCCCACAATACGTTGGGTGAATTTTGGCCCATTCCTCCTGACAGAGCTGGTGTAACTGAGTCAGTTTGGTAGGCCTCCTTGCTCGCACACGCTTTTTCAGTTCTGCCCACAAATTTTCTATAGGCTTGAGGTCAGGGCTTTGTGATGGCCACTCCAATACCTTGACTTTGTTGTCCTTAAGCCATTTTGCCACAACTTTGGAAGTATGCTTGGGGTCATTGTCCATTTGGAATACCCATTTGCGACCAAGCTTTAACTTCCTGACTGATGTCTTGAGATGTTGCTTCAAAATATCCACATAATTTTTCATCCCCATGATGCCATCTATTTTGTGAAGTGCACCAGACCCTCATGCAGCAAAGCACCCCTACAACATGATGCTGCCACCCCCGTGCCTCACGGTTTTGATGGTGTTATTCGGCTTGCAAGCCTCCCCCATTGTCCTCCAAACATAACGATGGTCATTATGGCAAACAGTTCTATTTTTGTTTCATCAGACCAGAGGACATTTCTCCAAAAAGTACAATCTTTGTCCCCACGTGCAGTTGCAAACCGTAGTCTGGCTTTTTTATGGCGGTTTTGGAGCAGTGGCTTCTTTCTTGCTGAGCGGCCTTTCAGGTTATGTCGATATAGGACTCGTTTTATTGTGGATATAGATACTTTTGTACCCGTTTCCTCCAGCATCTTTACAAGGTCCTTTGCTGTTGTTCTGGGATTGATTTGCACCAATACATGTTAATCTCTAGGAGACAGAACAAGTCTCCTTCCTGAGCGGTATGACGGCTAGGTGGTCCCATGGTGTTTATACTTGCGTACTATTGTTTTTACAGATCAACGTGGTACTTTCAGGCATTTGGAAATTGCTCCCAAGGATGAACCAGACTGTCAGAAGCTTCTAAAGTCATGACATAACTTTCTGGAATTTTCCAAGCTGTTTAAAAGGCACAGTCAACTTAGTGTATGTAAACTTCTGGACCACTGGAATTGTGATACAGTGAAATAATTAGTCTGTAAACAATTGTTGGAAAAATTACTTGTGTCATGCAAAGTAGATGTCCTAACCTACTTGCCAAAACTACAGTTTGTTAACAAGACATTTGTGGAGTGGTTGAAAAACAAGTTTTAATGACTCCAACCTAAGTGTATGTAAACTTCAGACTTCAACTGTATGTGCAGGCATAAGCTATGGACAACGAAGACAATTGCATTTTATCGATGGTAATTTGAATACCGTGATGAGATCCGGGGGCTCATTGTCATGCAATTCATCCACCGCCATCACCTCATGTTTTATCATGATAATGACACAAGGATCTGTACACAATTCCTGGAAGCTGAAAATGCCACAGTTCTTCCATGGCTTGCATACTCACTAGACAGGTCACTCATTGAGCATGTTTGGGATGCTCTGGAACGATGTGTACAACAGAGTGTTCCAGTACCAGCCAATATCCAGCAACTTCGCACAGCCATTGAAGAGGAGTGGGACAACATTCCACAGGCCACAATCAACAGTCTGATTAACTCTACGTGAAGGAGATGTGTTGCGCTGCATGAGGCAAAATGGTGGTCACACCAGATACTGACAGGTTTTCTGATTCACACCCCCATCTTCTTTTTAAAGACATTTGTGACCAACAGACGCATATCTGTATTCCCAGTCATGTGAAATCCATAGATTAGGGCCCAATTTATTTAAATTGACCAATTTCCTTATATGAACTTGAAATTGTTGCATTTATATTTTTGTTCAGTATATTAAAATAAACTTTTCAATGTTGCTTTTATGACATTCACCCTCACGTGTGTAGCTTGTTTATGTTGGCCAATCAAAGCTTATGCAATGCGAGTACACTAATGCAATGCAAGTCGGAATAAAATGACGGAATTAAAAGTGAGAATGACTAGGCTACAACGAGCAACCAACAAGTAGGCTGTTTTATCTGAATGGGGTTGGGGAGAAAGCGTAGCATGTGGCCTCAATTAGCCTAGCCAGCTATAGTCAGTCACAGCCGAAGATTAACATTTTATCTTCATCCAATGTCTGATATGTATTTGGATGACGTCGTCGGTGCTCCCTGTGTGCACTGAGTGCTAGTGCGCATGTGAAGTTGGGCATGTAAACCGGATGCAACCCGGATATAGACAGTCCATAAATCGCTGTATGTAAACGCGAGCAGATTATGTTGAAAACAATGGACGCAGTCCCCACTTCTTTTATACCTCAATGGCTCGCTCCCATCTCTCACACTCTGCCCCCTCCTCAGCTGCAGCAATATTGCCAGCCTCTCTCCTCACATAGCAGTGCTCAGGTTAAAAACTTTTCTCTGACGCATGTCTGTAGCGTGGACCCGGACACCATAGCATGGCATGTAGTCAGTCAGAGGCCCTGGTCTATTTGTGGACCTGGCTGACTCTGCAGAACTCTGACCTCATAAAGAGCATACAGACAATGTCAGATCAGCTCCATGGCCAGAAAGATACCCCTCCTGCTGCCCTGCTGGGACGGAAATAGCCCCGGACAGCAGCTGATCCTCCACCTGAGTGGCTGGTGATGTTTATCACACTGGCAGGTGGCCCAACAAGTTAGATTCAGTCAAATCAAATGTATTTTATAAAGCCCTTTTTATATCAGTAGTTGTCACAAAGTGCTATACAGATACCCAGCCTAAAAACCCAAAGAGTAAGCAATGGAGAAGCACAGCAGCTAGGAAAAACTCCCTAGAGGGCAGGAGCCTAGGAAGAAACCTAAAGAGGAACCAGGTTCTTAGGGCCTGCTTACTGTACTGGGTATGAGAGAGCCTGAAGTATAGCGCAGGCATTTGTCCCCTCTACTGCCCAGGGGATGGGGGTAATAAGGGTGTGGCACCACCACTCTCCCGCCACTCTGCTCCAGCTGTTAGAACTGGCAGGCTGACTCACCCACACACATAACTCAGTGTCTGAGAGCAAGGTTCATCTAGGTTAGTCCGAGCAGCATCCACTTAGTGTCCAGGGGAGAAGGGCGTCTTCTCTCCCTCTCTCTCTGCAGTGTTACAGAGATGATCTCTACAGGACTACAGCAACATAGCTGTAAAAATACAGCAAAATAGTTTAATTGAATCTTCATCACTACTTGCTTGAGTTGCTAAAAATAGAATATTGGAAAAACCAAATGAACTGCTAGCATTTACTAGAAAAAACGATGTCATATAGTTATATTTCCAGGAAGTCAACAAGTAATCCAAAGAGTGGTTGCAGAGAAGTATAGGATTGGTGTGTGCATATGCTAGTGTGTGTGTGTTTTGCTGGTATACCGTTGGCCAGATGGCTGTTAGCCCCTGGGTGGATGATGTCACCCAGACTCTTCTTCAGTTTCTCGTAGCAGGCGAAGTAGAGAGCGTGCGCCGGACCCGCCCCCACGGCCGTGGCATTCAGCCCTCTCATTGGTCGCCAGACACCCTCGGTGGTTATGATTCGCCGAAGAGCGTCCATCACATTCCGGTAACGGGCAGCAGGCTCAGGCTGTAGGCTCTGCATACGCGTCTACACAGGGAAGAGAGGTTAGAGGTCACACACCTACCGATTACCCTAGTCATAACCTTCCCGCCATACCTAACCTTACTGCAACCATAACATTTAACTTAAAATTTGAGAACTACCATGTTAGCAACCAATGAAATCTGAGCAGAGGTGGGATGAATACACTGCTAACCAATCAAAACACAGTAAGTAATAGTCAGTGCTTATACCTTCCACCCGCTAAATATTTTGAAAATGTTGAGTAGTCATGCCTACGCCCAGTTGAATAGAAGTGTTGAATAACGAGACCCAGGGTCAGAGGGGGACAAAAGCTGACTTCCTGTAAGCATCTGTCCCACCAGCAACACTCAAAAAACCTGACTCCACACACAAACACAATCCTTATCATTGGACCAGTGTCAGGATTCATCCTCTCACAGTAAGTCTAGTGCTGTGAGAGCCAGAGGGTCTTCTAATAATGACCACATCACCACAAGCAAAGGAGGCCCTGGGCTCTCACATGCCGATTGTTTTCTGCACTGGTGTGTGCACGCTTTCCAGGAAGTGTAAACAGGGCCTCGGGCCACCGTTATAGGCTATGTGGAACTCTAGGCCTGTAAGCGATTGATAAGGGAATTTATATGTCTAAAGGTAATGACTAAACAATTCCACCCTGAAACGTAATTATGACATTAGGTAACATATAATGAATAATTAGACAAACTTAACTATTAGATTCTGTAACATGTATAATGAATTAGAATGATAAACTTCAGTCTAATAAGGTTTGGTCGAGACAAGTAGAAATGTTTGTGTGACTTAGAAAATACCGAGAACAATTGAACTGAGTATGACCTGACTAGAACTCTGAGAAACTTACGGCAGGAAAGGGAGTCCCATCAATGTCCCTCTAATCTCGGGGGAATGGAACTGCCAGCTTGGTAGTGATAAACAGTGGTGAGAACTATGGGGAAAGATACATCCCACCTACTGTTCGTGAGTATGTATGTGCGTAGGCTATCTACTAGTTGTGTGTAGGTATGTGCGTAAGTAGGGAGGGAGTAAGTTTTAAAATGACATGTTCTTTGAATTTTGACTTTAGAACGTTCTCGTGAATAAACTTTACGGACCTTTTGCATAAGATGAGTCTTTGCCTAATTATTATTAAACCCAGGGTCTTACAAACCTCTGGGATTGGTCAAAGCTTATTGATTGGTAGTTATTATCATTGGGATTAAAATTTCTTGTGACAGAGAGTTACATGTATCTTTGCAGATTGCTGCCATCTTGAAAAGGTTTTTCCTGCAATATATTTGATGTCAACGTCACAATGTGACTAATCTTTGAATAAAAGTTAAATTAAATGAAAACAGTTCCCTTGGCCCTGACACAAGTATATACAGTACCAGTCAAAAGTTTGGACACGCCTACTCATTCAAGGATTTTTCATTATCTTTACTATTTTCTACATTGTAGAATATCAGTGAAGACATCAACACTATGCAATAACACAGCCCTGACAAAAAAAAGTTAAACAAATCAAAATATATTTTACATTTTAGATTCTTCAAAGCAACCACCCTTTGCCTTGAGAGCTTTGCACACGCTTGGGATTCACTCAACCAGCTTCACCTGGAATGCTTTTCCAACAGTACTGAAGGAGTTCCCACATATGCTGAGCACTTGTTGGCTACCTTTCCTTCACTCTGCGGTCCAACTCATCCCAAACCATCCCAATTGGGTTGAGGTCGGGTGATAGCGGGATAGTGGAGGACAGGTCATCTGACGCAGCACTCCATCACTCTCCTTCTTGGTAAAATAGCCCTTACACAACCTGGAGATGTGTTGGGTCATTGTCTTGTTGAAAAACGAATGATAGTCCCACTAAGTGCAAACCAGATGGGATATCGCTGCAGAGTGCATGCTGGTTAAGTGTGCCTTGAATTCTAAATAAATCACTGACGGTGTCACCAGCAAAGCACCTCCACCATGCTTCATGGTGGGAACTACACATGCGGAAATCATCCATTCCCCAACTCTGCGTCTCACAAAGACACAGCGGTTGGAACCAAAAATCTCAAATTTGGACTCATCAGACCAAAGAACAGATTTCCACCGCTCTAATGTCCATTGCTCGTGTTTCTTGGGCCAAGCAAGTCTTTTCTTATTGGTGTCCTTTAGTAGTGGTTTCTTAGCAGCAATTCCACCATGAAGGCCTGATTCACAAAGTCTCCTCTGAACAGTTGGTGTTGAGATATGTCTGTTACTTGAACTCTGTGATGCATTTAAACTCAGCAAAAAAAGAATTGATCCTTTTTCAGGACCCTGTCTTTCAAAGATAAATTGGATTTTTACGAATTAAACCCCACTTCCCATGCTTGTTCAATGAACCATAAACGATTAATGAACATGCACCTGTGGAACGGTCGTTAAGACACTAACAGCTTACAGACTGTTGGCAATTAAGGTCACAGTTATGAAAACTTAGGACACTAAAGAGGCCTTTCTACTGACTCTGAAAAACACCAAAAGAAAGATGCCCAGGGTCACTGCTCATCTGCGTGAACTTACCTTAGGCATGCTGCAGGAGGCATGAGGACTGCAGATGTGGCCAGGGTAATAAACTGCAATGTCCGTACTGTGAGAAGCCTTAGACAGCGCTACAGGGAGACAGGACAGACAGCTGATCGTCCTCACAGTGGCAGACCACGTGGAACAACACCTGCACAGGATCGGTACATCCGAACATCACACCTGCGGGACAGGTACAGGATGGCAACAACAACTGCCTGAGTTACACCAGGAACGCACAATCCCTCCATCAGTGCTCAGACTGTTCGCATTAGGCTGAGAGAGGCTGGATTGAGGGCTTGTAGGCCTATTGTAAGGCAGGTCCTCACCAGACATCACTGGCAACAATGTAGCCTATGGGCACAAACCCACCGTCGCTGGACCAGACAGGACAGGCAAAAAGTGCTCTTCACTGACAATTCGCGGTTCGGTCTCACCAGGGGTGATGGTCGGATTTGCGTTTATCGTCGAAGGAATGAGCGTTGCACCGAGGCCTGTACTCTGGAGCGGAATCGATTTGGAGGTGGAGGGCCCGTCATGGTCTGGGGTGGTGTGTCACAGCATCATCGTACTGAGCTTGTTGTCATTACAGGCAATCTCAATGCTGGGCATTACTGGGAAGACATCCTCCTCCCTCATGTGGTACTCTTCCTGCAGGCTCATTCTGACATCACCCTCCAGCATGACAATGCCACCAGCCATACTGCTCGTTCTGTGTGTGATTTCCCGCAAGACAGGAGTGTCAGTGTTCTGCCATGGCCAGCGAAGAGCCCGGATCTGAATCTCACTGAGCACGTCTGGGACCTGTTGGATCGGACGGTGAGGGCTCGGGCCATTCCCCCCAGAAATGTCCGAGAACTTGCAGGTGCCTTGGTGGAAGAGTGGGGTAACATCTCACAGCAAGAACTGGCAAATCTGGTGCAGTCCATGAGGAGGAGATGCACTGCAGTACTTAATGCAGCTTGTGGCCACACCAGATACTGACTGTTACTTTTGATTTTGACCCCCTCCCCTTTGTTCAGGGACACATTATTCAATTTCTGTTAGTCACATGTCTGTGGAACTTGTTCAGTTTATGTCTCAGCTGTTGAATCGTGTTATGTCCATACAAATATTTACACATGTTAAGTTTGCTGAAAATAAACGCAGTTGACAGTGAGAGGACGTTTCTTGTTTCGCTCAGTTTATTTGGGCTGCAACTTCTGAGGCTGGAAACACTAATGAACGTATTCTCTGCAGCAGAGGTAACTCTGGGTCTTTCCTGTGGTGGTCCTCATGATAGCCAGTTTCATCATAGCGCTTGATGGTTTTTGCGACTGCACTTGAAGAAAGTTCTTGACATTTTGACTGACCTTCATGTCTTAAACTTAAAGTAATGATGGATTGTTGTTTCTCTTTGCTTATTTGAGCTGTTCTTGCCATAATATGGACTTGGTCTTTTACCAAATAGGGCTATTATCTGTATACCACCACTACCTTGTCACAACACAACTGATTGGCTCAAATGCATTAAGGAGGAAAGAAATTACACACATTCACTTTTAACAAGGCACACCAGTTAATTCAAATGTATTCCAGGTGACTACCTCATGAAGCTGGTTGAGAGAATGCCAAGAGTGTACAAAACGCATCACCAGGGGCAAACTACCTGCCCTCCAGGACACCTATAGCACCCGATGTCACAGGAAGGCCAAAAACCACCCGAGCGACTGCCTGTTCACCCTGCTACCATCCAGAAGGCGAGGTCAATACAGGTGCATCAAAGCTGGGACTGAGAGACTGAAAAATAACTTCTATCTCAAGGCCATCAGCGCAACATAGCTTCAGTGTGTAAATCAGCTAGAAAGATGTGTCGGCATCAAGTACTTTTCTCTGGCCACCTCCCAGTTAGGGGGAGTGATGAGCACTACAGCAAAGTCTCACAACTTAATCGCAGGTTAAAAACGTTTTTCTGCCCCTCCCAAAAGATAGAATTTGTAGATAATTGGCCCTCTTTCTGGGACTTACCCACAAACAGGACCACGCCTGGCCTGCTGAGGAGTGATGGACTCCATCCTAGCTGGAGGGGTGCTCTCATCTTATCTACGAACATAGACAGGGCTCCAACTCCTCTAGCTCCACAATGAGATAGGGTGCAGGCCTGCCAGCTGGCTGTTAGCCAGCCTGCCAGTTTAGTAGTCTGCCACTAGCACAGTCAGTGTAGTCAGCTCAGTTATCCCCATTGAGACTGTCTGTGCCTCGATCTAGGTTGGGCAAAACTAAACATGGCAGTGTTCACCTTAGCAATCTCACTGGAATAAAGACCTCCTCCATTCCTGTCATTATTGAAAGAGATAGTGATATCTCACATCTCAAAATAGGAATACTTAATGTTAGATCCCTCACTTCCAAGGCAGTTATAGTCAATTAACTAATCTCTGATCATAATCTTGATGTGATTGGCCTGACTGAAACATGGCTTAAGCCTGATGAATTTACTGTGTTAAATGAGGCCTCACCTCCTGGTTACACTAGTGACCATATTCCACGCGCATCCCGCAAAGGCGGAGGTGTTGCTAACATTTACGATAGCAAATTTCAATTTACAAAAAAAACAACTGTTTTCGTCTTTTGAGCTTCTAGTCATGAAATCCATGCAGGCTACTCAATCACTTTTCATAGCTACTGTTTACAGGCCTCCTGGGCCATATGCAGCATTCCTCATTGAGTTCACTGAATTCCAATCAGACCTTGTAGTCATGGCAGATTATATTACCATTTTTTGGTGACTTTAATATTCACATGGAAAAGTTCACAGACCCACTCCAAAAGGCTTTCGGAGCCATCATCGACTCAGTGGGTTTTGTCCAACATGTCTCCGGACCTACTCACTGCCACAGTCATGCTCTGGACCTAGTTATGTCCCATTGAATAAATGTTGTGGATCTTAATGTTTTTCCTCATAATCCTGAACTATCGGCCCACCATTTTATTACGTTTGCAATCGCAACAAATAATCTGCTCAGACCCCAACCAAGGATCATCAAAAGACGTGCTATAAATTCTCAGACAACCCAAAGATTTCTAGATGCCCTTCCAGACTCCCTCCACCTACCCAAGGAGGTCAGAGTACAACAATCAGTTAACCACCTAACTGAGAAACTCAATTTCACCTTGCGCAATACCCTAGATTCAGTCGCACACCTAAAAACATTTGTCATAAGAAACTAGCTCCCTTGTATAGAGAAAATACCCTTGCTCTGAAGCAAGCTTCCAGAACATTGGAACGGAAATGGAGCTACACCAAACTGGAAGTCTTCCGACTAGCTTGGAAAGACGGTACCGTGCAGTATCGAAGAGCCCTCACTGCTGCTCGATCATCCTTTTTTTCCAACTTAATTGAGGGAAATAAGAACAATCCTACGTTTATTTTTGATACTGTCACAAAGCTAACTAAAAAGCAGCATTCCAAAAGAGACGATGGCTTTCACTTCAGGAGTGATAAATTCATGAACTTCTTTGAGGAAAAGATCATGATCATTAGAAAGCAAATTACGGACTCCTCTTTAAATCTGCGCATTTCTCCAAAACTGAGTTGTCCTCAGTCTGCACAACTCTGCCAGGACCTAGGATCAAGGGAGACACTCAAGTTTGTTTTAATACTATATCTCTTGACACATTGATGAAAATAATCCTGGCCTCTAAACCTTCAAGCTGCATACTGGACCCGATTCAAACTAAACCACTGAAAAGCTGCTTCCTGTGCTTGGCCCTCCTATGTTGAACATAATAAATGGCTCTCTATCCACCGGATGTGTAACAAACTCACTAAAAGTGGCAGTAATAAAGCCTCTCTTGAAAAAGCCAAACCTTAACCCAGAAAATATACAAAACTATGGGCCTATATCGAATCTCCCATTCCTCTCAAAAAAAAGCTGTTGTGCAGCAACTCACTGCCTTCCTGAAGACAAACAATGTATACGAAACGCTTCAGTCTGGTTTTAGACCCCATCATAGCACTGAGACTGGACTTGCGAAGGTGGTAAACTACCCTTTAATGGCGTCAGACCGAGGCTCTGCATCTGTCCTAGTGCTCCTAGACCTTTGTGCTGCTTTTGATACCGTCGAACACCCCATTCTTTTGGAGAGATGGGAAACTCAAATTGGTCTACACAGACAAGTTCTGGCCTCGTTTAGAGCTTATCTGTCGGAAAGATATCAGTTTGTCTCTGTAGATGTTTTGTCCTCTGACAAATTAAAAGTAAATTTCAGTCTTCCTCAAGGCTCCATTTTAGGACCACTCCTGTTTTCTCTATATATTTTACCTCTAAGTGAAAACATTATGTTTCCGAATGACAACTTTCCCTGCTATGCGGACGAAACACAGCTGTACATTTCAATGAAACATGGTGAAGCCGAAGCCCCAAAATTGCCCTACCTGGAAGCCTGTGTTTCAGACATAAGGAAGTGGATGGCGGCAAATGTTCTACTTTTAATCTCGGACAAAACAGAGATGCTAGTTCTAGGTCCCAAGAAACAAAGAGATCTTCTGTTGGATCTGACAATTAATCTTGATGGTTGTACAGTCGACTCAAATAAAACTGAAGGACCTCGGCGTTACTCTGGACCCTGATCTCTCTTTTGACAAACATATCAAGACTGTTCCAAGGACAGCTTTTTTCCATCTATGTAACATTGCAAAAATCAGAAACTTTCTGTCCAAAAATTATGCAGAAAAATGTATCCATGCTTTTGTCACTTCTAGGTTAGACTACTGCAACGGTCTACTTTCCGGCTACCCGGATAAAGCAATAAATAAACTTCAGTTAGTGCTAAACACAGCTGCTAGAATCTTGACTAGAACCAAAGATTTTGATCATATTACTCCAGTGCTATCATCTCTACACTGGCTTCCTGTTAAGGCAAGGACTGATTTCAAGGTTTTACTGCTAACCTACAAAGCATTACATAGGTAGGAGCAAGCCTATCTTTCCAATTTGGTTCTGCCGTACATACATACACGTACGCTATTGTCACAAGACGCAGGCCTCCTTACTGTCCCTAGAACTTCTAAGCAAACAGCTGGAGGCAGGGCTTTCTCTTATAGAGCTCAATTTTTATGGAATGGTCTGCCTATCCATGTGAGAGACGCAGACTCAGTCTCAACCTTTAAGTCTTTATTGATTATTATTATTACTTGACCCTGCTGGTCATCTATGAACATTTGAACATCTTGGCCATGTGCTGTTATAATCTCCACCCGGCACAGCCAGAAGAGGACTGGCCACCCCTCATAGCCTGGTTCCTCTCTAGGTTTCTTCCTAGGTTCTGGCCTTTCTAGGGAGTTTTTTCTAGCCACCGTGCTTCTACACCTGCATTGCTTGCTGTTTGGGGTTTTAGGCTGGGTTTCTGTACAGCACTTTGTGACATCAGCTGATGTAAGAAGGGCTTCATAAATACATTTGATTGATTAACAGCCATCCCTAACACAGAGAGGCTGCTGCCTACATACAGACTTGAAATCATTGGCCACTAACAAATGGATCACTTGTCACTTTTTTAATTACACTTTAATAATAATGTTTACATATCTTGCATTACTCATCCCATATGTATATACTGTATTTCATACCATCTATTGTATTTTGCCTATGCCGGTCGGTCAGTGCTCATCCATATATTTATACGTACATATTCTTAATACATCCCTTTACTTAGATTTGTGTGTATTAAGGTAGTTGTGGAATTGTTAGATTACTTGTTAGATATTGCCGCTCTGTCGGAACTAGAAGCACAAGCATTTTGCTACACTCACAATAACATTTGCTAACCATGTGTATGTTTCCAATAACATTTGATTTTAAGCTGTCATCAAGGCAAAGTGTGGATACTTTGAAGAATCTCAAAGATATTTGATTTGTTTAACACTTTCTTGGCTACTACATGATTCCATATGTTATTTCATAGTGTTGTCTTCACTATTATTCTACAATGTAGAAAATAGTAAAAATATAGAAAAACCCTTGAATGAGTGTCCAAACTTTTGACTGGGACTGTATATAGACACTCTTACTGACATTTGTGGCTGCTTCGTGTGATGTATTGTTGTCTCTACCTTCTTGCCCTTTGTGCTGTTGTCTGCTACAATGTTGTGCTGCTGCCATGTTGTGTTTCTACCATGTGGTTGTCATGTGTTGCTACCATGCGGTGTTGTCATGTGTTGCTGCCACGCTATGTTGTCTTAGGTCTCTCTTTATGTAGAGTCTCTATTGTCGTGATGTGCATTTTGTCCTATATTTTTAATCCCAGCAGGAGGCCTTTTGGTAGGCTGTCATTGTAAATAAGAATTTATTCTTAACTGACTTGCCTAGTTATATAACGGTTAAATAAAAAAATGTAGCCTTTGGTATGGTTTTGTATTGCAGAGAGCTTGCCTGGAAAGAGCATGCCTAATCTCAACCTGGATTGAGTGTAAACAACAAGTTAAGACATTATCTCTACTGTGCAATCTGCCACAACCCTTGCAAGCTATTTTACAAGGATTTTTAACTGTGTTTGTGTCAGTGCTAGTCCACTGGGGTCAGCTGTCAGCTTGAGCTAGGTCTCCTCTATCTGTACAGATCTGGTAATGTGTTTATAAGTAGGGCCAGTTAACGCCATGTTGTTTGACAGGTGACATGATTTATAGATCAGTGAGTCTGTGTAGCATCTAGCTCAGGCTGCCCTTCCTCAGCAGGCAGACAATTTCACTGTCTGGGCTGCACCTCAACACTCTAAAGATACATCCTCGCCTCCTCTCCTTCGTCTGTACGGATCTGAAAACACAGTATATGTGAAAGCAACATGGTGGCTGGATGCACACTGGGAACATGCTTTGTTTCAACTGTCCTTTCATGTCATTGAAAAGAAAGGACAGGGAGAGGAAGCCACTTCTGACTATTGAGACACAGCCCAAGTTGTTTGAGCAGCACCTGGAGCAGTGGGAACTACAGCTGGGAAAGAAGATGAATCTCTGCTTTGTTCTGAGAGCCCTGCTCTCCCACCTGACACAAACAGTTGATTCCTCTCCCTACCTTACCACTCTCACTCTGTTGATCTGTCTCTGCATAGCAGTAAACAATCATTTCAATGAAGGACCAACTCATGACTATCTCTACAGCAGGGGTCTCCAACCCTGTTCCTGGAGAACTACCGTCCTGTAAATTCACTCCAACCCTAATCTAGCACACCCGATTCTAATAATTAGCTGGTTGATAAGGTGAAACAGGTTAGTTACAACTGGGGTTGGAGCGAAACAATACATGCGGGTAGCTCTCCAGGAACAGGCTTGGAGACCCCAGGGACCACAAGATGGGAAGAAACCAGACATTGACATGGCTCATGTGCTGCAGCCCTTTACAGAGTAGATCTAAATCCTTGAGTGGGCCTGTCAAAACTGCACAGGCCAATGTAATTTATCATCTCTTGTTTACATAACACCCAAGTCATCCCAGCTAAGTACATAATCCAAAACTAATTTATAGTCTTATGATAACATAACTTTTCTTAAAAGTGTGCAGTGGTAGAGCCAACTTGTCAGCCTAATTCTGCAGAATTAGCACAACATAGTAGCATTGTAAACTTAATCCCAGAACATCCAGCCCTGTATTTTCCGTAAACAATGAACAGTTCCACCCCACCTAAATCCTGCTAGCCAGGTAGCAGTTAACATTGCTTTAGAAGACCACACCAGCGTTAATGCATTCTCTGCCTAGTTAAAAGCTACTTGTAGCTCGGCTATGTTTTTGGTGCTGAAAAGTGTAGAGACTATTTTGACAGGCGTTTTCTCCCACCTATGGGGTCTCTTCTTGAATAGGGGGAACGTTCGGAAATACAGGGAAGTAGTTAATAGTAGTATGTACTAGTATGTAAATAGCGCTATCAATGCGTTGTACATTGGTATGCCTTGGCTTGTATGTACAGGAGGGGCACACGTGCTGCTTCGTGCTAACTCGGTCTCCTTCCCCAAAGCAAATCTCACAACTTCTCGTTTCATTTTAGAAGTATTAAAATAGCTTCCAAAATCTGCTCATGAAAATACGGAATAAAGTAGCTAGCTAACACCCATTGTCAAACTGATAAGCCTAACCTATTTTCTAGTAGGCACTAGCTCGCTTGCTACTAGCTAATCAACATTGACCCCAGGCTCGAGCTGATGCACAGGCCGACCTTGTTGGTTTGGTTAGTTAGCTAACGTTAGCTGAAATGGCTTTTTAACTAGCATATGATGCTAACAACTGCAACATAACTTTTAGCGAACAGTGTTTCATATTCACTCCAATTAAATCCCGTACACCAAAGTCATTAACCTACTACAGAAATTATGCCGAGTAAATAATTCGCAGTGGATGGGAGTTAATTAGCATGTTAAATTAGTTTCCTAGCTGAAACGCAAGCCTGTCCGGTTCGACCTTGCCTCGTCTGTGTTGTGACCTGCCAAACTTATTGACAAGTTGAAGCCACATGTCATGACGACCCAAAGGAATGTCCAACCCTCATGTGCCCAATTTCCAATATCAGTCTGTTACAACTAGTTTGCGTTTAAACGCTATCCCAGCATAGCCTACCACGTTACCTTGACACAGTCGATGGGGAACATCAGGCAATGCTCCATGATCCCAGCCACTGCTCCTGCAACCATGTGGGTGCTGGTCGAAGCGCCCTGCGGCAAACCTTCATAGTCGGGTTCCGAAGTATCTGCGAACGTTACTTCAGGGGGGACCCCACTGAACTGAATTACAGTCTTAATCTCGGTCTCGCCTCCGATCCTGGGAGACAAACTCCCAACGAGGCTCTCCGACACTCCCCAGATCCTTCCCCCGAGCCATCGGACCTCTGCGCCGGCTGAGGCTCCAGCAACCCCGGAGTCCCCGCCTGCTCTCTCTGCTGTCATCCGACGTCTTCTCAAGAAACCATCCGCTTCCATTGGAAACCCGATGGACAGTCTTTATGCCCAAATGGCACTCCGTTTAAAGCGATTTCGTGTTCCTGTTTGTAGTTGTTTTTTTTACATTCCCGTCCCAGATGTTTACCGGTCGTACAGTTTCCACTCCTGGCCTCAGTCCCCAGGGCGGACAACACCACGCAGTGTTTGGGACACACACTGACCGTTTGACGCTGGAGGAAATGGGATCCCATTGGCAGAATTTCAACCTTCTGATATATTATAGATTTTTCTCAAATATAAATGATTTGTGTGTGATTTGATATGGCTCATAACAAATATTGTTCTAATACATGCTATTTTGTTAATCAATGTATATTACAAGTTCACAGGTTTCAAAAGTTATGTTCTTGGATAACAACATCTAAAGAAGGCGGGAACCGAATAAAAAACGATGTTATGATTGGATAACTCGGGTGACGCCGTTGTTTTTTCTCCCCTCTGAGGCGGAGTAGCCTCCCCATTGTCTGAGGCTGGAAAAGCTTGTCAAAGACAATAGGTTATGACTGGGTCGCAACTTCTGCTCAAAAACAAATACGGCCAGATGGAATGTATAATACCGGTAGTCAACACAACCAAAGGCAACCTTATTTACTCTCTTCTTTTCCCATGTCTCCTTTGTTGTGATATAAGGCTTTATCTTGGGTTTATTGAGATGCAACAGATGGCAACGTTTCTTATTATTCATTCAATAGTGCTAGCGTAATTGTATTTATTTCCACTTACCTTTCTTTTCAAGGATGTAGTTTAGTTTATTTATATACTGTTATATAAACGCAACAATTTCAACGATTTTACTGAGTTACAGTTCATAATAAGAAATCAGTTAATTGAAATGAATTCATTAGACCCTAATCTATGGATTTCACATGACTGAGCAGGGGCGTAGCCATGGATGGGCCTGGGAGGGAGCCAGACCCAGCCAATCAGAATGAGTTTTACCTCACAAAAGGTCTTTATTACATACAGGAATACTCCTCAATTTCATCAGCTGTCTGGGTAGCTGGTCTCAGATGATCCTGCAGGTGAAGAAGTCGGATGTTGGCACGTCGTCTGCGGTTTGAGGCTGGTTGGACGTACTGCCAAATTCTCTAAAATTAAGTTGGAAGCGGCTTATGGTAGAGAAATGAACATTAAATTATCTGGCAACAGCTCTGGTGGACATTCCTGCAGTTAGCATGCCAATTGCACACACCCTCAAAACTTGAGACATCTGAGGCATTGTGTTGTGTGACAAAACTGCACATTTTAGAGTGGCCTTTTATTGTCCCAAGCACAAAGGTGCACCTGTGTAATGAAAATGCTATTTAATCAGCTTCTTGATAAGCCACACATGTCAGGTGGATGGACTATCTTGGCAATGGAGAAATGTTCACTAACAGGGATGTAAACAAATTTGTGAACATAATTTGAGAGAAATGCACTTTTTGTGCGAATTGAAAAATTTGTGGAATCTTTTATTTCGCCTCATGAAACATGGGATCAACACTTTACATGTTGCGGTTATATTTTTGTTCAATATACAAACATACACATTTTTCATTATAGCTTGATCCCTAAAGACCAACCAAGGCTTACTAACACATTTCACATGAGGGAAATTCCACAGTAATTAAATATCTGCTCCGAATTAAGATTGAAAGATGTCTGCAAAAATAATGGGTTGTCAGCTATGACATTACCAAATATATTTTGGGTAGTGAACTACAATATGTGAAGTGTGTTTACACCCGGTAACAGAATTGCCGTAATGGAATATCATCATGGATCCCTGATCTATACTACACAGAAATGCATCAATAATGATATGAATGTCATTCTCTTCACGGTGATGTATCCTAAATAGGTACACTGCATTGTAGTGTACTCATTTCTTGTGGGCTCTATTGTCTACTGTACATAACTCTACTACATTATACTGTACAGGATTGTACTGAACTATTATTTTCTTTACTATACTGTACTGAACTACACTCTACTTTTCTGTACTGTACTGTAATGTACTGTACTGTGCTGTCCAAACTTGTTAAATATAGACGTCTATGATTGGTTCAGATTGACAAATCATTAACGTCTATGTTTGGGTAACCTCGTCCCCAGGCTATTGCGTACAGCACATATATAGTGCATTCAGAGACCATTCAGACCCCTTCACTTTTTCCACATTTTGTTACATTAGAGCCATATTCTAAAACTGATTAAATATGTTTTTTCTCCTCATCAATATGCACACAATACCCGATAATGACAAAGCAAAACAGATTTAAAACTTTTGGGGCTAATCTATCTGGCAGAAATACCTTATTTACACAAGTATTCAGACCCTTTGCTATAAGACTCAAAATTGAGCTCAGGTTCATCCTGTTTCCATTGATCATCATTGAGTTAAATAAAGGTTAAATAAACATAAATAAAAATATTTATACAACTTCATTGGAGTCTACCTGTGGTAAATTAAATTGATTGGACATGATTTGGAAAGGCACACATCGTCTATATAAGGTCCCACAGTTGACAATGCATGTCAGAGCAAAAACCAAGCCATGAGGATGAAGGAATTGTCTGTAGAGCTTTGAGACAGGATTGAGTTGAGGCACAGATCTGTGGAAGGGTACCAAAAGGTTTCTGCAGCATTGAAGGTCCCGAAGAACAGCGGCCTCCATCATTCTTAAATGGAAGAAGTCTGGAACTTCCAAGACTCTTCCTAGAGCTGGCCGCCCGGCCAAACTGAGCAAAAGGGGGAGAAGGGTCTTGGTCAGGGAAGTAACCAAGAACCCGATGGTCACTGACAGCGCTCCAGAGTTCCTCTGTGGAGACGGGAGAACCTTCCAGAAGGACAACCATCTCTGCAGCACTCCACCAATCAGGCCTTTATGGTAGAGTGGCCAGACAGAAGCCACTCCTCAGTAAAAGCCACACGACAGAGTTGGCCAAAAGGCACCTAAAGGACTGTCAGACCATGAGAAACAAGATTCTCTGATCTGATGACACCAAGATTGAACTCTCTGTTCTGAATGCCAGGCTTCACATCTAGAGGAAACCAGGCACCACTCATCACCTGGCCAATACCATCCCTACGGTGAAGCATGCTGGTGGCAGCATCACACTGTGGGGACTGGGGCAAAGGTTCACCTTCCAACAGGACAACAACCCTAAGCACACAGCCAAGACAATGCAGGAGTGGCTTCAGGACAAGTCTCTGAATGTCCTTGAATGGCCCAGCCAGAGCCTGGACTTGAACCCGATCAATCATCTCTGGAGAGACCTGAAAATAGCTATGCAGCGACGCTCCCCATCCAACCTGACAGAGCTTGAGACGATCTGCAGAGAAGAATGGGAGAAACTCCCCAAATACAGGTGTGCCAAGCTTGTAGCGTCATACCCAAGATGACTCAAGGCTATAATCGCTGCCAAAGGTGCTTCAACAAAGTACTGAGTAAAGGGTCTGAATAATTATGCAAATGTGATATTTCAGTTATTTATTTTTTATACATTTGCAAAACAAAATTACCTGTTTTTTGCTTTGTTATTATGGAGTAATGTGTAGATTGATGACGGAACTATTTATTTAATACATTTTAGAATAAGGCTTTAACGTAGCAAAATGTGGAAAAAGACTGAATGCTTTCTGAATGCACTGTATGTGTAGCCAAGCTATTTTTGCGAAAAGTGTACTAAGTGTGAAGAGGCTCTCTTTCGCCACTTCGCTTCTCAGACTCTCCATCTCTCGTAGTGGGAATAGGTCCTAATACATTTAGATTTCCTCTAGTCAGAAGTACCTCGCATTGCGTGGACAACATTCCTTTACTCCACTAAATGAACCAAACAATATTTGCCAGTCTTCCAGTCTCAGGCCATGACCCATGAGCAACTGATCTTCCATCAGGGAGACAATAGGCCTACTTTGGCCCTTGGCCCTTTTAGTATATTATGGATATCCCCTAGAGAAGGATGTGCATCTATGTTATCAGGTTCATCGCAGCAGCAACATCAGCAGATTCTTCAGGCGGTTAAAAACAGGCTGCGTGTTGCAGATATTTTGTTAACTGTATAATAGAAAATGCATGATGCTCTTTTCATGGGGAGCTGGCCTAGGGAACAATGTCCTTTCTAGGCTTAACAGGGTACTTTTATAGTCACTGTTCTGGATAAGCTCTGAACACTCCCCAGGTTAGTTTGTTAGAATAAGGCTCCTGCTATAAAATACTTATTACCTAAGTCATTTTCATGACCATGATTAACCTTTTGTTTATCAATAAGCTGTGAGCTTTTCTGGGTAAGTCTCTAAGAGCTATGCACACCTGGACTGTACAATATTTTTCAGTGATGCCAACCATGACACAGGGCTCAGGTAACTTGTTAGCTACAGGGACGGTGGTCTTCAGACGTCTGGACAAAAAGCATTGCGCTGGGCTGCTGTTTTTGGTGGGTGTGTTCCTCCACTGTAAGATGGCTTTCCAGGGGTTGTTGCTGTTACAGTTTTTTTGCAATCTTGACAACTGACTCTGCCTTGCCATTTGCCTTTGGGTGCCTTGGAGAGGAGGTCATGTGGTCAAACTCCCATTCTGAGGCGAAACACTTGAACTGTGCAGTGAATTGTGGGCCATTGTCCATGATGACCTTGACAGGCTGGCCTTGCAAACTGTGCCTTGCAACGCTTTATGACCGTCTCTGCAGACAAGTCAGGGAGCAGTTCAATTTCCCAAAACTCAGAGTAGTGTTCAACGATGAGAAGTTAGTCCTTTTGTCTGTGGCTGAATAAATCCATGCTGACGATTTGCCAGGCCCTTGTGGGAAGTTTGTGCGACATCATGGTTTCCTTTTGCTGTTCATGAGCGTACTCGTTGCATGTGGTACAGCTGCTGACAAAGTCTTTCATTTCTGCTTGCATGTTTGGTCAGTATAATGTTTTGTGCGCCTGGCAGTAGCATGCGTCACATCCAACGTGACTGGAGTGTATGCGGGTAAGCATCTCTGGACGTAGGGATTTGGGGATCATGACCTTCTGACCTCTGAACAAGATGCCATTTTGTTCGCTGATCTCATCTTGAAAGGTCCAGTATTCTCTCACTGTGAAAGGTGTCTCCTCTTTTAGGTACGGCCAACCTGTGAGAACCATGGACTTCAGTGACTGTAGGTGTTCGTCCTTGTCAGTGTGTTGCCTGATCTAAGCTAGGCGGTGATCTGTGACTTTTAAGTAGTCCACCTGATTGATCTGTTGAACATCTTGTGGTTCCTGCTGTAGCGAACAGATGGCCTGCCGCTGATAGGCAGTGCTTCTGCCTGTACATTGTGCTGTTGCCCTGCTTAGTGTGTTGCTGATGTACATCTCTGGTCCTGGCTTGTAAACAACCTTCAGGCTGTAGTTTTGGGCACATGGAGGAGAGGTTTACTGAATATGGCAATGAGTGGTTTGTGGTCAGTTTCAGCGGTGACCAGCTCTCGACCATACAAGTAGTGATGGAAGTGCTGGCAGGAGAAGACGATGCTGAGGCACTCTTTCTAAATTTGTGCATAAGTTTGTTTGGTGGGGGTGAGCGCTCTCGAGGCAAATGCAACGGGCTGGCCTTCCTGCATAAGGCAGCATCCAAGTCCACTTTGGCTGGAGTCACTCTGGATTGTGACAGGATTCGTAACGTTGTAGTAGTGCAACACTGGCATGGATGAAGCCAGAGATTTCATCTCCTGCACCGCTGCCTCGTGTTTGGGTAGCCAGTGCCATGGTGTGTCTTTGTCCAGAAGCCAGCACAGAGGCTCATAGACTGCTGATAGGTGTGGCATGAACTTTGCAAGATAGTTTGCAAAGCCGATGAGACCCTGCACTCCTTTTGCATCAGACGGATTTGTCGAGGATCGCTCTGATCTGGGTCCAGCTTCAGGCCTTTGGCCGAGAGAATGTGGCCATGGAAGTGGGCGTCTTTCATATTGAACTGATCGGCAGCACTCCATCAGTGCTAGGAGCTTCACATCGTGGTCAAGTTCTGCTTCTTTGTCTGTGTCACCACAGCTTACGATCAGGATATCATCAGCTATAGGTTCAATGCCCTTGAGTCCAGCGAGTAACTCATGCTGCTGGCGTTGGTATACTTCAGGCGCCACAGACTCACCAAATGGGAGTTTGAGCCAGCGTTTCCAACCCCAGGGTGTCCAGAAGGTAGTCATGAAGCTGCTTTCTTCGTCCAGCTTGCATTGCAGGAATGCATCTCGGGTGTCCATCAATGGGTAAATCCTGTCCTTGGGAAGCTTGTAGAGGACATCCTCTAGTGTCAGCATGGTGTAGTGGGAGCATTTCAGTGCTTGGTTCAGATGCTTTGGGTCGATGTAGACCCTCATCTTCTCTGGCTTTTTCACTATGACCATATTTTTGATCCAGTCAGTCGGTTCAGTCACAGATGTGACCATCAGCCTCAAACTTGTCCCGCTGGGCCTTCACAGCTGGGCCTTCATTGCAATGGGCACATTGCGAGGAGCACACTGGACTGCAGTGACGCTCTCATCCAATTCAAAGTGTACCTCCCCAGGTACGGATTCAACAGACCCGTTGAATACATCGTCATATCTGCTGAGTAGTTGTTCTTTGGACAGGGGTCCATGCTGGACATGCTCCACGATTTGCAGGTAATTTGATACAGTGCACTGCATCAGTCCCAGGCGTTCACATGTAGAGCCTGAGAAGAGAGGATGTTGACTGAATGTTGACAGACACAAATGTCAAGTTCAATAGCCATGTTCAAGCATTGTACAAGTCCCTACATACAGGGTCCGTGGAACAGCCCAGCTAGTCGATTACCTATCAACTATACTTCGTAACAGATGCCTCTATCTTTGTAGTGACTGGGTGTATTGATACACCATCCAAAGTGTAATTAATAACTTCACCATGCTCAAAGGGATATTCAATGTCTGTTTTTTTCCATCTACCAATAGGTGCCCTTCTTTGCAAGGCATTGGAAACCCCCTGGTCTTTGTAGTTGAATTTGCATTTTAAATTCACTGCTCAACCGAGGGACCTTACAGATAATTGTATGTGTGGGGTACAGAGATGAGGTAGTCATCTCTGACTTGCTAAGCAAATGTTTACTCCTTAACTTATTTAGGCTTGCCATAACAAAGGGGTTGAATACTTGACTCAAGACATTTCAGATTTACATTTTAACCTGATTTGTAAAAAATTCTAAAAACATCCTTCCACTTTGACATTATAGGCCAGTGACAAACAACAAAATGTGGAAAAAATCAAGGGGTGTGAATACTTTCTGAAGGCACTGGTAAGGTAAGGCAAAGATGTAATGTGAATTGAAAAGTAGAAATTGCTTTCGTCACCCCACTCCTCATATTCCTTCATGTCTCGTATTGGGAATAAGGCCAGACATTTCTACATTTCAATTCAAATTACAACCTTGTTGTGGCTGGCAACGCAACAGTCTTGGTCCGCAGCTCAAATTCCCCTCTTTCCACTGGGATCCTCTGCCTCTAACCGTATTACAGGGGCTGAGTCACTGGCTTACTGGTGTTCTTCCATGCCGTCCATGGGAGGGGTGCGTCACTTGAGTGGGTTGAGTCACTGACGTGGTCTTCCTGTCTGGGTTGGCGCCCCCCCCTTGGGTTGTGCCATGGCGGAGATCTTTGTGGGCTATACTCGGCCTTGTCTTAGGAAGGTAAGTTGGTGGTTGTAGACATCCCTCTAGTGGTGTGGGGGCTGTGCTTTGGCAAAGTGGGTGGGGTTATATCCTGCCTGTTTGGCCCTGTCCAGGGGTATCATCGGACGGGGCCACAGTGTCTTCCGATCCCTCCTGTCTCAGCCTCCAGTATTTATGCTGCAGTAGTTTATGTGTCGGGGGGCTAGGGTCTGTTACATCTGGAGTATTTCTCTTGTCTTATCCTGTGTCCTGTGTGAATTTAAATATGCTCTCTCTAATTCTCTCTTTCTCTCTTTCTGTCTTTCTCTCGGAGGACCTGAGCCCTAGGACCATGCCTCAGGACTACCTGGCATGATGACTCCTTGCTGTCCCCAGTCCACCTGGCCGTGCTGCTGCTCCAGTTTCAACTGTTCTGCCTGCGGCTATGGAACCCTGACCTGTTCACCGGACGTGCTTGTTGCACCCTCGACAACTACTATGATTATTATTATTTGACCATGCTGGTCATTTATGAACATTTTAACATCTTGACCATGTTCTGTTATAATATCCATCCGGCACAGCCAGAAGAGGACTGGCCACCCCTCATAGCCTGGTTCCTCTCTAGGTTTCTTCCTAGGTTTTTGCCTTTCTAGGGAGTTTTTCCTAGGGAGTTTTTCCTAGCCACCGTGCTTCTTTCACATGCATTGCTTGCTGTTTGGGGTTTTAGGCTGGGTTTCTGTACAGCACTTTGAGATATCAGCTGATGTACGAAGGGCTATATAAATACATTTGATTTGATTTGATTTGACAGTAAATATCACAGTAGCCACACTAGCCTGTAAGCACAAACTATTTAACAATCAGAGCAACTTTTTTTCTAAAACTTATTACACTATTGAATGCAACCAAACCATATTACTCTTGAATAATGCAACAAGCATGCGCAGATAATTAAAGGGTTTATTTTCTCGTCCGTACATATTAAATTAGCTGACAATCCACATCTAACTCCAGCCAGCTAGCATGATTCATGATCAAGTAACATTAGCATATCAATGAGCGTTTACCCCTCTGTTACAAATACAGTGCATTGCAAAACTATTCATCCCCCTTGGAGTTTTTCCTATTTTGTCCAAATTGGTGAAGTGAAATTAAAAAAATTGACTTGCAGCTGTAATTGCTGCAAAAGGTGGCTCTACAATGTATTGATTTTGGGGGGGTGAATAGTTATGCACGCTCAAGTTATGTTTTTTTGGTGTTATTTCTTGTTTGTTTCACAATAAAAAATATTTTGCATCTTCAAAGTGGTAGGCATGTTGTGTAAATCAAATGATACAACCCCCCCAAAATCCATTTTAATTCCAGGTTGTAAGGCAACAAAATAGGAAAAATGCAAAAGGGGAGGAATACTTTCGCAAGCCACTATATGAATTTAATGTAACGTTATCATACTGTACATAATATAAAATAGGCTACACTGCTAGGTAACATTAGCTAGATAAACACAAGTCCTGCATCCTCACAATATGCTGGCGTTTAGCTGAACCATTGCCAGAAAGGAGCATTTAGGCCTACACTAGCAAATTAAAGTTATTAGAACAAACCAGGATTCATTTGATCAATATCATAGAAGTCATTATGAGGTAAACAGCTAATTGAGACTGAAAACGTTGATAATTCGCTGATGTCAGTGAGTCAGTGCAGTCAAGCAAAAAAAACAATAGTTGAGATTTAAGTTTACGGTGGCAATTTCAGAATGTAATAGGCTTGAAAGGACAATAGCTATGTTAGGTTCAGGACTTTGCTGCCATCATGGCACATTGGTCAGAATGCAATGAGGATTATGTATTGGTATTTATTAGGGATCCCCATTAGCTGCTGCCAAAGCAGCAGATACTCTTCCTGGGGTCCAAACACATTAATGCACTTACATCACACATAAAACAAAAGATAAAACAGTACATCATATAACATTATTACACCACTACATAGTTATACAATACAATATGTATGATACAACAATATTACAATGTACAGTACGTGTGTGTAGAGGGTGTGTGCTAGCGTGTGTGCGTATGCCTGTGTCTGTACCTATGCGTGTCCCTTCACAGTCCCCGCTGTTTCATAAGGTGTATTTTTATCTGTTTTTTTATCTGATTCTACTGCTTGCATCAGTTACCTGATGTGGAATAGAGTTCCATGTAGTCAGGGCTCTATGTAGTACTGTGTGCCTCCCGTAGTTTGTTCTGGACTTGGGGATTGTGAAGAGACCTCTGGTGGTGTCCTGTGGGGTATGCATGTGTGTCCGAGCTGTGTGATTGCAGTTTAAACACAGCTCTGTGCATTCAGCATGTCAACACTTCTTACAAAAACAAGTAGTGATGAAGTCAATCTCTCCTCTACCTTGAGGCATGAGAGATTGACATGCATATTATTCATGTTAGCTCTCTGTGTACATTTAAGGGCCAGCCGTGCTGCCCTGTTCTGAGACAATTGTAATTTTCCTAAGTCCCTCTTTGTGGCACCTGGCCACACAACTGAACAGTAGTCCAGGTGTGAGAAAACTAGGGCCTGTAGGACCTGCTTTGTTGATAGTATTGTTAAGAAGGCAGAGCAGTGCTTTATTATGGCCAGACTTCTCCCCATCTTAGCTACTGTTGTATCTACATGTTTTGACCGTGACAATTTACAGTCCAGGGTTACTCCAAGCAGTTTAGTCACCTCAACTTGCTCAAGTTCCACATTATTCAATACAAGATTTAGTTGAAGTTTAGGGTTTAGTGAATGATTTGCCCCAAATACAATGCTTTTAGTGTTTGAAATATTTACGACTAATTTATTCCTTGACACCCATTCTGAAACTAACTGCAGCTCGGTCAAAAGCCGCACTGAAGTCTAACAAAACAGCTCCAACAAACGTTTTCTCATCAATTTCTCTCAGCCAATCATCAGTCATTTGTGTAAGTGCCATGCTTGTTGAATGTCCTTCCCTATTTGTATGTATTATGGATCCCCATTAGATGCTGCCAAGGTAGCAGCTACTCTTCCTTGGGTCCAGCAAAATTATGGCAGCTGTACAATTTTTAAAACATTACAAAACATTCACAACAGATTTCACAACACATTAAGTGTGTGCCCTGAGGCCTCCTCATTACACACCACATACCAGAAAATATTATTTACATCATCAAGATAGGTATCACTACAAATCCTATTTTATGACTTCTTATACACTATATTAGGCCCAGTTTTTCTGCAGCATTAGTAAAGATGTGATCAATACAGTTCATTCAATCAATCAAATGTATTTATGAAGCCCTTCTTACATCAGCTGATGTCACAAAGTGCTGTACAGAAACCCAGCCTAAAACCCCAAACAGCAAGCAATGCAGGTGTAGAAGCACGGTGGCTAGGAAAAACTCCCTAGAAAGGCCAGAACCTAAGAAGAAACCTAGAGAGGAACCAGGCTATAAGGGGTGGCCAGTCCTCTCCTGGCTGTGCCGGGTGGAGATTATAACAGAACATGGCCAAGATGTTCAAATGTTCATAGATGACCGGTAGGGTCAAATAATAATAATCACAGTGGTTGTCGAGGGTGCAACAGGTCAGCACCTCAGGAGTAAATGTCAGTTGGCTTTTCATAGCCGATCATTCAGAGTACCTCTACCGCTCCTGCTGTCTCTAGAGTTGAAAACAGCAGGTCTGGTAGCATGTCCGGTGAACAGGTCAGGGTTCCATAGCCGCAGGCAGAACAGCTGAAACTGGAGCAGCAGCACGACCAGGTGGACTGGGGAAAGCAAGGAGTCATCAGGCCAGGTAGTCCTGAGGCATGGTCCTAGGGCTTAGGTCCTCCGAGAGAGTGAGCGAGAGAGAGCGAGACAGAGTGCGCGCGAGAGAGAGACAGAGCGTGCGCGAGAGAGAGCATACTTAAATTCACACAGGACACTTGATAAGACAGGAGAAATACTCCAGATATAACAGACTGACCCTAGCCCCCGACACATAAACTATTGCAGCATAAATACTGGAGGCTGAGACAGGAGGGATCGGGAGACACAGGCAGGATATAACCCCACCCACTTTGCCAAAGCACAGCCCCCACACCACTAGAGGGATATCTCCAACCACCAACTTACCATCCTGAGACAAGGCTGAGTATAGCCCACGAAGATCTCCCCCACGGCACAACCCAAAGGGGGGCGCCAACCTGGACAAGAAGATCACGTCAGTCACTCAACCCACTCAAGTGACGCACCCCTCCTAGGGATGGCATGGAAGAGCACCAGTAAGCCAGTGACTCAGCCCCTGTAATAGGGTTTGAGGCAGAGAATCCCAGTGGAGAGAGGGGAACCGGCCAGGCAGAGAAAGCAAGGGTGGTTCGTTGCTCCAGTGCCTTTCTGTTCACCTTCACACTCCTGGGCCAGACTACACTCAATCATAGGACCTACTGAAGAGATGAGTCTTCAATAAAGACTTAAAGGTTGAGACCGAGTCTGCGTCTCTCACATGGATAGGCAGACCATTCTGTAAGAAATTGAGCTCTATAGGAGAAAGCCCTGCCTCCAGCTGTTTGCTTAGAAATTCTAGAGACAATATGGAGGCCTGCGTCTTGTGACTGTAGCGTACGTGTAGGTATGTACGGCAGGACCAAATCGTAAAGATAGGTAGGAGCAAGGCCATGTAATGCTGTATAGGTTAGCAGTAAAACCTTGAAATCAGCCATTGCCTTAACAGGAAGCCAGTGTAGAGGCTAGCACTGGAGTAATATGATACAATTTTTTGGTTCTAGTCAAGATTCTAGCAGCCGTGTTTAGCACTAACTGAAGTTCATTTATTGCTTTATCCGGGTAGCCAGAAAGTAGAGCATTGCAGTAGTCTAACCTAGAAGTGACAAAAGCATGGATCCATTTTTCTGCATCATTTTTGGACAGAAAGTTTCTGATTTTTGCAATGTTACATAGATGGAAAAAAGCTGTCCTTGAAAGAGTCTTGATATGTTCGTCAAAAGAGAGATCAGGGTCCAGAGTAACGCTGAGGTCCTTCACAGTTTTATTTGAGAGGACTGTACAACCATCAAGATTAATTGTCAGATTCAACAGAAGATCTCTTTGTTTCTTGGGACCTAGAACTAACATCTCTGTTTTGTCCGAGATTAAAAGTAGAACATTTGCCGCCATCCACTTCCTTATGTCTGAAACAAAGGTTTCTAGCTAGGGCAATTTTGGGGCTTCACCATGTTTCATCGAAATGTACAGCTCTGTGTCATCCAAATAGCAGTGAAAGTTAACATTATGTTTCCGAATGACATCACCAAGAGGTAAAATATATAGAGAAAACAATAGTGGTCATAAAACGGAGCCTTGAGGAAGAATGAAATTTACAGGTGATTTGTCAGAGGACAAACCCTCCACAAAGACAAACTGATATCTTTCCGACAGATAAGATCTAAACGAGGCCATAACTTTTGGGTTTCCAATCTCTCCAAAAGAATGTGGTGATCGATGGTATCAAAAGCAGCACGAAGGTCTAGGAGCATGAGGACAGATGCAGATCCTCGGTCTGACGCCATTAAAAGGTAATTTACCACCTTCACAAGGGCAGTCTCCGTGCTATGATGGGGTCTAAAACCAGACTGAAGCATTTCGTATACATTGTTCATCTTCAGGAAGGCAGTGAGTTGCTGCGCAACAGAATTTTCTAAAAAAATTGAGAGGAATGGGAAATTCGATATATAGGCCCATAGTTTTGTATATTTTCTGGGTCAAGGTTTGGCTTTTTCAAGAGAGGCTTTATTACTGCCACTTTTAGTGAGTTTGGTACACATCCGGTGGATAGAGAGCAATTTATTATGTTCAACATAGGAGGGCCAAGCACAGGAAGCAGCTCTTTCAGTAGTTTAGTTGGAATAAGGTCCAGTATGCAGATTGAAGGTTTAGAGGCCATGATTATTTTCATCAATGTGTCAAGAGATATAGTATTAAAACAAACTTGAGTGTCTCCCTTGATCCTAGGTCCTGGCAGAGTTGTGCAGACTCTGTCAGGTTGGTGTGTGTAGCTGGTGCATAAAGTCAGGCGCAGGGGAGCAGAGATGAGTGAAACAACACACTTTACTCGACAGCACAAAGTAAACAATTTACATAGTGCAAAAAGAACAGTTGCCACAAAGCATGGGTGATAAAAAGCACCCGGTACAAACCAGCCGGAATATACCGGTGTGTACAAATAAGAATCACACACAAAGACATGGGGAAACAGACGGTTAAATACATTAACAGTAATTGGAAAATGAAAACCAGGTGTGTGGGAAAACGAGACAAAACAAATGGAAAATGGATCGGCCATGGCTAGAAAACCGATGACGTCGACCGCCGAACACCACCCGAACAAGGAGAGGCATCAACTTCGGCCGATTCTGGACTGGACACTGTTGTCGGATCCTCTGGACGGGGCACTGTCTCCGAACTCTCGAGGCTGGGCTGACGCACTGGAAGCCTGATGCGTGGGGCTGGTAGAGGAGGTACCAGGCTGGAGACACGCACCCTAGGGCTAGTGCGGGAAGCAGGAACCGGCCGAGAGGAACTACTATTACGCACTATAAGCCTGATGCGTGGTGCTGGTACTGGAACTGCCAGTTTGAAACCACGCACCCCATGGCTAGTGCGAGGAGCGGGAACAGGCTGAATAGGACTAGGCTGACTGATTGGAAGCTTGATCCGTGGTGCTGGTACTGGTCGTGCCAGACTGGAGGTACGCACTTTCGGGTCAGCACGAGAGGCGGGAACTGGACAGACTGGACCATGGAGGCGCACAGGTGGTCTTGCTCGCACCTCCTGCACAACCCGTCCTGGCTGGGTGGAACTAGCAGCCCTGTACGAGCGTGGTGCTAGTACAGGGCGAACTGGGCTGTGCAGGGGCTTGATGGTTACCGTGCGTAGAGCGGGCGTAGGGTAGCCTGGTCTTTGGAGGCGTACCGGCGACCAGACGTGCTGCGCAGGCATCCTCCTACCAGGCTGGATGCCCACTCTAGCACGGCATCTGCGAGGGGCTGGAAAAACTCGCACTGGACTGTGCGTACGTATGGGAGAGATCGTGCACACTTCTTCATAAATCAGCGCCCTCCACTCCATACGTTGCTCCCTGTAAGCACGGGTAGCTGGCTTATGGCTCTTCCTTGGCCTAGCCAAACTACCCGTGTGCCCCCCCCAAAAAAATGATTGGGGGTGCCTCTCGTGCTTCTCCCTCAGCGCGTACATGGCCTCATATCGACGCCTCTCTGCCTTGGCCTCCTCTATCTCTTCCCTTGGGCGACGGTATTCCCCAGCCTGATGCCAAGGTCCAGCCCCGTCCAGAATCTCCTCCCAGGTCCATTTCTCCCGCCAGTCCATATCGAATTCCCATTGCTCCTTACTCCGCTGCTTGGTCCTTTTGTGGTGGGAGATTCTGTCACAATTGTCGTAGTGATGAGACCAAAACGCAGCAGGAATGTGGATGCTCATCTTGTATTTTATTTTAAACCAAGAAAACACCAAAATAACAAAATGAAGAACGAACGATCAACAAAACAGTCTTGTCAGACTCACACACGCAAAACAAGAAACAATCTCCCACAAACACTAAACCAAACACATACCCATATATAGGACTCTCAATCAGAGGCAACTAGAAAACACCTGCCTCCAATTGAGAGTCCAACCCCAATAAAAAAGACATAGAAATACAAAACATAGAACATAACCCCAAAAACCCGGAACTAACTAAACAAACACCCTACTAAATAAATCACCACCCCGAACCACATAAACAAAATACCCTCTGCCACGTCCTGACCAAACTACAATAACAAATAACCCTTATACTGGTCAGGACGTGACAGCATAACTATTCACCCTCCCAAAGTCAATACTTTGTAGAGCCACCTTTTGCAGCAATTACAGCTGCAAGTATCTTGGGGTGTGTCTCTATAAGCTTGGCACATCTAGCCACTGGGATTTTTGCCCATTCTTCAAGGCAAAACTGCTCCAGCTCCTTCAAGTTGGATGGGTTACACTGGTGTACAGCAATCTTAAAGTCATACCACAGATTCTCAATTGGATTGAGGTCTGGGCTTTGACTAGGCCATTCCAAGACATTTAAATGTTTCCCCTTAAACCACTCAAGTGTTGCTTTAGCAGTATGCTTAGGGTCATTGTCCTGCTGGAAGGCGAACCTCCGTCCCAGTCACAAATCTCTGGAAGACTGAAACAGGTTTCCCCTCAAAGATTTCCCTGTATTTAGCTCCATCAATCATTCCTTCAATTCTGACCAGTTTCCCAGTCCCTGCCGATGAAAAACATCCCCCCAGCATGATGCTGCCACCACCATGATTCACTGTGGGGGATGGTGTTCTTGGGGTGATGAGAGGTGTTGGGTTTGCACCAGACATATATCGTTTTCCTTGATGGCCAAAAAGCTCAATTTTAGTCTCATCTGACCAGAGTACCTTCTTCCATATGCTTGAGGAGTCTCCCACGTGTTTGCTTGTTTTTTCTTTAAGCAATGGCTTTTTTTCTGGCCACTCTTCCCTAAAGCCCAGCTCTGTGGAGTGTATGGCTTAAAATGGTCCTATGGACAGATATGCCAATCTCTGCTGTGGACCTTTGCAGCTCCTTCAGGGTTATCTTTAGTCTCTTTGTTGCCTCTCTGATTAATGCCCTCCTTGCCTGGTCTGTGAGTTTTGGTGGGCAGCCCTCTCTTGGCAGGTTTGTTGTGATGCTATATTCTTTCAATTTTTTAATAATGGATTTAATGGTGCTCTGTGGGATGTTCAAAGTTTCTGATTTTTTTTATAACCCAACCCCGATCTGTACTTCTCCACAACTTTGTCCCTGACCTGTTTGGAGATCTCCTTGGTCTTCATGGTGCCCCTTGCTTAGTGGTGTTGCAGACTGGGGCCTTTCAGAACAGGTGTATATATACTGAGATCATTTGACAGATCATGTGCACTTGATTGCACACAGGTGGACTTTATTTAACTAATTATGTGTCTTCTGAAGGTAATTGGTTGCACCAGATCTTATTTAGGGGCTTCTTAGCAAAAGGGGTGAATACATATGCTCGCACCACTTTTCAGTTTTTTATTTTTGAGATTTTTTTTTTAAACAAGTTATTTTTTTTCGTTTCACTTCGCCAATTTGGACTATTTTATGTATATCCATTACATGAAATAAAAATAAAAATCAATTTAAATTACAGGTTGTAGTGCAACAAAATAGGAAAAATTCCAAGGGGGATGAATACTTTTGCAAGGCACTGTATTATACAAATTTTTGCAAGGCACTGTATTATACAATACAGAGGCACATGGGGCGAGGGTTTGGATGGAGTTGAATATGGAGGTTAGGAGTTGGGCTTGTAAGGCCTCTAGGTGTGATATGAAAGATGTGGTGGTCTGGAAGGGAGATACAAAAGGGAAAACATTAGGAACACAACATAAAAGGTGCAGACATGACAAAGTAGTGAACTAGTGCTCAGAGAGAAGCATGCTGCTTATATGGGGAAACAGAGGTGTGAAAAAGGCAAGAGAGGTGATTAAGGGAGTGGGAACAGGTGTAAAGGGAAAAGGATGCCTAGTCAATTGCACAACTGAATTAATTCAATGAAAATGGGTCTTCCGCATTTAACCCAACCCCTTTGCATCAGAGAGGTGCGGGGGGCTGCCTTAATCAACGTCCACGTCATCGGCACCCAGGGAGCAGTTGTTGTTGGGGGTTAACTCAATTTGTAAGTCGCTCTGGATAAGAGCGTCTGCTAAATGACTTAAATGTAAATGTAATGTAAAACTGCCTTGCTCAAGGGCAGAGCGGCAGATTTTTCTACCTTGCCAGCTTGGGGATTCAAACCAGCGACCTTTTGTTTACTGGCCCAATGCTCTTAACAGCTTGGCGGGCTGCCATGACCCTTCACAACAAGACTGACACTCAAATTTCTGGTAAAATTTCTATAAAACTAGTATAAAAAAAGAAGACATTTTAGCTGTGAAATTGCTCCGCTAATAATTTTTTTACTGTAACAGTGTTGGCTCAACAAGATAATACACTGCCCTGCTTAGAGGGGGGTAACTGTCGGGCTGGTGGCATGCGCTATCTCCAGAGGTAGTGGTCGAGACTTGAGAAGTTCTCAAGTTTACTTTGCAGTAATAATGTGTAGCCGAGGGTATTTTTGTGAAAAGTCTAGTCAGTGTGAAGATCCTCTTAATTGCATAGTGATGAGTATTACTTTCATTTCTTTTCAATTGGTTATCTAGCGGGCCACATGCCACATCGAGATTAGAAAAGGGTTGGTCACTAAAATAAAAAAATATGGAGGCAAGGTCTATGTGAAGCAGAGTATGTGAGTGGAGCTGAGCAGTCTGAAATCCCGCTCATCACTCACTGAGTGGTGCTTGCTGCTCCCGGCACCATGTCCTTTCCAACCATGTCCTTTCCAACAGCTCCACTAAAAAACACTCTTCACTCTCAGGAAGAAAAAAAAAACTGCCCCTCCAAATTAGCTCCATTAATTAAAATCTCAATTTAGCCAACACCCATCTATTTTTTGACTACCTGGACCTACCATTTGGTTTTGAAGTATTGAAACCAAACCATATGATTTGAATTAAAAAAGTATTTTAATAAACAATATGAAAAGGTGACTTAACAAGCACTCATCATTTCAAATAACCTACATGTAGTATTAAAACAGCATATACACGCTAAATAGGTCAGGCGAAGGAAAGAAAATGTATTATTTCAGCCAGGTCACCCTTGATACAAGTCAGTATTCGATGTCCATCCATGTCTGAGGACGTCGGAAGATTATACAATAAGCGATCATAGATTTTTTCCATAGACAGGGTTATTTTGCCTAAAAACCTTTCAAAATGGGAAAACTCCTTGAAAGAAGTAAGGCATATTGGGCAAAAATCAATGATTTACATTTTACATTTTAGTCATTTAGCAGACGCTCTTATCCAGAGGGACTTACAGTAGTGAATGCATACATTTCATACATGGCCCCCCGTGGGAATCGAACCCACAACCCTGGCGTTGCAAACACCATGCGTTGCAAACACCATGCTCTACCAACTGAGCTACAGGGAAGGCAGTGATCAAATCAAATTGTATTTGTCAAATGCTCCAAATACAACAGGTGTAGATCTTACCATGAGATGCTTACTTACAAGCCCTTAACCAGCAATGCAGTTCAAGAAAGAGTTAAGAAAATATTTACTAAATAAACTGAAGCCAAAATAGTAAAATAAAAAGTAAGACAAAAATAACGGGGCAACATACAAGAGGTACCGGTACTGAGTCAATGTGCGCGGGTACAGGTTAGTCAAGTTATTTTGTACATGTAGGTATGCATAGGTGACTATGCATAGATAATAAACAGCGAGTAGCAGCAGTGTAAAAACAAGGCGTCAATGCAAATAGTCCGGGTAGCCATTTGATTAATTGTTCAGCAGTCTTATGGCTTGGGGGTAGAAGTTGTTAAGGAGCCTTTTGGTCCTAGACTTGGCGCTCCTGTACAGCTTGCCATGCGGTAGCAGAGAGAACAGTCTATGACTTCGGTGACTGGAGTCTTTGACAATTGTTTGGGCCTTCCTTTGACACAGCCTAGTATATAGGTCCTGGATGGTAGGAAGCTTTGTGCCAGTGATGTACTGGGCCGTTCGCACTAACCTCTGTAGCGCCTTACGGTCAGATGCCGAGCAGTTGCCATACCAGGCGGTGATGCAACCGGTCAGAATGCTCTCGATGGTGCAGCTGTAGAACTTTTTGAGGATCTGGGGACCCATGCCAAATCCTGAGGGGAAAAAGGTGTCGTGCCCTCTTCACGATTGTCTTGGTGTGTTATGACCATGATACTTCATTGGTGATTTGGACACCAAAGAACTTGAAACTCTTGACCCGCTCCACTACAGCCCCGGCGATGTTAATGGGGGCCTGTTCGGCCCGCCTTTTCCGGCAGTCCACGATCAGCTCCATTGTCTTGCTGACGTTGAGGGAGAGGTTGTTGTCCTGGCACCACACTTCCCGGTCTCTGACCTCCTCCTTATAGGCTGTCTCATCATTGTCGGTGATCAGCCCTACCACTGTTGTGTCGTCAGCAAACTTAATGATGGTGTTGGAGTCGTACCTTCGCTTCCTTGGGCACAGGGACTATTGTATAGATAATAGAACAAAGATGAACAAAACTTTTAAAAGATCAGATTTTTTGCCTTTGGGAAACTCGCTCTGCACTCAAATTGGGCACGCTCCACTCCTCACTCCGCTCCACTCACATACTCTGGTGTGAATGAGAGTGAAGGTCGCCCCCACCCCCCATGTTCACTCAGTGTCATGACACCTTGTGAATTGACTAAAGCCTGCTTACAAGAATCCTGATGACCCAACAGTTAGGAATGCTTCTCTCTCAGAGATCGCTTAGATCAATGGCTACAGGCCACACATCATCTCATCCACCAGACGTCTCTCTGCCATCAACTAGCTGAATTGTCCAGACAACAAGCTAATCGTGTTTCAGTTTGGAGCTGTTTTAACACTATTATCTCCTCTACTCCCTGGGAGGATCTTCAAGGCATTGCCGTGTTGAATTTCTGCCGACCAAGGTGAATGAAGTGTTAATTTCTGCTTATAAGAGCAAAGGCCCTGGTCCTGATCGGGTTAGGGTTGATTGTGTGTTGTCCAGAGGCACTCCTTAAATGAAAGCCAAGCAAAAGGAGGAGAATGGTCATCCTTCTTGTTTGACCCTAATGTCTCTCTAACACACTCTAACATGTCCTGGGAGAGATGTTTTACAGGAGGCTAGCGGGAAACCTTAGATCACTAATAACACAGTACCATCAGAACACACACAAACGCACAAGGAGAGAAATCCTCGATCACTAATAACACACTACTTCATTCCCTCTCCTGTGGGATGACAGGAGTTATTTTACACAGCATAAGCAAAACAAGACAGAAAGTTCACATTATACCGACTGAAAATTAGACGATAACCTGTTTATGTCCTGCTGTGTTTGGTTGTTTTTGCACGTTCAGTGAACACTCTTCCTTGGGTTACAGAACAGATCCCTTCCGTGTGGGCTCTCTGTATTCCCCTGGCTGCTGCATTGCTAGCTGATCTATTGCCTCTTATTGTATTAAACACAGGCACTGGACCACTTAAGATGCTGATGGAGCCCAATCTGACAATGCCAATAGCAGCACTAAGAAACCATCTTCTGTTAAGGAGACTCTCAAGTTGGGCCCTTCACTTAAGATTTCCTTAGTGCTGTTATTGAAACTATCTGTCTGGGCTCTGTCATGATATGTGGTTCTGTATGGCTCAATTGGTAGAGCATGGTGCTTGCAATGCAGGATTCTATGTTTGATTCCTGGGACCACCCATATGTAAAATGTATGCGTGCCTGACTGGAGGTTTCTGTGGATATAACTTTGTGCCCCTGGATTTGTCCAATGTTGTTGAATGTGCTTTAAATATGCTATTGTAATAGCAATGGTTAGAAGGGAGTCAGGGCTTCAGTTACCACAAAAATGTCACCTCAACATTGCTGCATCAACATGCCTTTCACTAAAGCCATACACAGTATTTATTTTATACCTATTTTCAACATTGTGAAATCATCTGTATTTAACTAGTATTAAAAGTTGATATTGCTCAGTCTAATTGTGTGTCTAGTCACTGGCTGATTCCAAATTTAATTCAAAATTATTTATAGGAATTTGAGTCAGTGTTATACAATGCTAAAATCAAAACCACACCATGATAAAGTTCAGTAAATAATGTGAATTTGGCCTTCATTCATTCCACCTGCAGTAGTGTTCCATGTGCCCATTTGATTATGAGTCTATGACTGCGTTTAGACAGGCAGCCCAATTCTGATCATTTTTTTCCCCCACTAATTGGTATTTTGAACAATCACATCAGATCTTTTCAAATCAGATCTTTTTCAGAGCTGATTGGTCAAAAGACCAATTACTGACAAAAAAATATCCGAATTGGGCTGCCTGTCTAAACGCAGCCCTCGAGATGCCTCTGTATTGGGGTCTGTCTGTATTTCGGTTGAGGACACATTGTCGGTTTTATGTAACAACTGCACCACCATGTGGAAAAGTATGAAATGGCAAGCAAGGATAAAAAAAGAAGTTTTTTTTAACCTAAGACACGCACATACCAGAGGTTATGGCTTCATAACAGGATGATAGAACTCTTGAAGATGTTGCAGCACAAAGTACAGGAGAGACAGTCAAGGACCGATAGCCGCTAGGAAAGTGCTAATATCACCCCAAAATACCGTCCCGACCGATTATCGGTCGATCTCTAGTTGGCAGCACTTTTTACTGTATTCTTCACACATCTCTAGCTGGCATGGTCAAGTTCCTTATTCTTTACATATAGGTGTGAAGATATGAAAACTATTTCCACTACATAGCAACAGTTCAACCAATGAGGGTGGGGAGGAAGAGAGAATGAATGACTTGTTATTTAGCCATCAAAGAACAATATTTTAGTTTTCACACATGCAAGAGTAGATGTACACAGTCCAAAATTGATCCAATACCTTTATCCTTTCTCCTGAGAACAGCATCTCTACTTCTTAATGTACTCTTACCAGTGGTGATTTTAGCATGTAAATCTTGGTGGGGCAAAATTTTTTTTAAAATTCCAGAAAAGCCACTACACAACACTAAACAATACATTAATTGCACTATAACGGTGACAAAACGGTACCCACAAACTGTTAGGGCCTACATAAAGCTGTCCCAACAGCAGTCCCAACATCTTACCACTGCTACACCTGGTTATCAGCGGAGCCTTGTCTGGCAGTGAAACAGTTCATTTAGTCTCATTTACTGCCTTTTAAAAAAAACATAGCTGATATGGCTGACTTGCTTAAACAAATGTGGTTTCTACTGACAATTGAGATGTACAAACTATGGCATAAGGGGACAAGCGGATAAGAGGCAATCCGTAATTTCAATTAAGACATTAATGAGCGTGCTAGGACAGAACTAACGTTAGTCAATATAACTATTTGTTTAGCACTTTTGAAATGTACAGCGACAGGATTCAGAACATTGGCCATTCTTACAATGTTCTCCCTGTACCCCAAGTCAGAACCGTAGGATAAATAAAGGGGACAAATAAGCAGAAAATGAAAGCTCTTACAATATACATTTTTCTAAAACAGGTTGTTATAGGCTACAGTAGAACATTCAGAATGGTAGATAAAATGAAGAGGGGTAAATAGACCAAATTATTATGGTGAGGCACAGGGGCTACTAACATCTTACTACACAACATACAGTTGAAGTCGGAAGTTTACATACACCTAGGTTGGAGTCATTAAAACTTGTTTTTCAACCACTCCACAAATTTCTTGTTAACAAACTATAGTTTTGGCAAGTCGGTTAGGACATCTGCTACGTGCATGGCACAAGTAATTTTTCCAACAATTGTTTAGACAGATTATTTCACTTATAATTCACTGTATCACAATTCCAGTTGGTCACAGGTTTACATACACGAAGTTGACTGTGCCTTTAAGAAATCCAGAAAATGATGTCATGGCTTTAGAAGCTTCTTATATGCTAAATTACATCATTTGAGTCAATTGGAGGTGTACCTGTGGATGTATTTCAAGGCCTACCTTCAAACTCAGTGCCTCTTTGCTTGACATCATGGGACGATCAAAAGGAAATCAGCCAAAATTATAGACCTCCACAAGTCTGGTTCATCCTTGGGAGCAATTTCCAAACGCCTGAAGGTACCACGTTCATCTGTACAAACAATAGTATACAAGTACAAACACCATGGGACCACGCAGCCGTCATACCGCTCAGGAAGGAGACGTGTTCTGTCTCCTTGAGATGAACATACTTTGGTGCAAAAAGTGCAAATCAATCCCAGAAAAACAGCAAAGGACCTCGTGAAGATGCTGGAGGAAACAGGTACAAAAGTATCTAGATCCACAGTAAAACGAGTCCTATATCGACATAACCTGAAAGGCTGCTTACCACTGCTCCAAAACCACCATAAAAAAGCCAGACTACGGTTTGCAACTGCACATGGGGACAAAGATCGTACTTTTTGGAGAAATGTCCTCTGGTCTGATTAAACAAAAATAAAACTGTTTGAACATAATGACCATCGTTGTGTTTGGAGGAAAAAGGGGGACATGATGCTTGCTCACTTGAACAGGAAGGTGACGCGTCAGTCCTTGCTGGGAAAATGTTATAAGTCTGGCATTCTCTGGATTTATGATGCTTTCAAAACAACTGGAGGCCGGATTTACAATTCCGAGTTGGATGACCGTTCAAAACGTATTTTCCCAGTTGGGGCTTGTTTATTCCCAGTTGTCTTGAACTCACTGAAGTGAAGTCAAGTTTTTGCAGTTCCGAGTTGTTTTGAGCGTGGCACAAATCATGCTTCATTGACAGCATGGCTAATGTTAAATGTTTATCATTTTAAACTTGGAAAAGAGCCCCTTAATCACAGATTTGGGACCACACAGCCACTGTCACTGATTCCTTCCAAACCACTTGTTGAATTTGCGATTTCCAACTTGTGTAATGTTTATGTCCAATGGCAGATGAGCACCGATACGTTTTATCTATAACTTCTCTTCATATGTCAAGGATTAAAAAGGATTTGCCAGTAGATTGTCGACTTGATTCATGATGATGACTGCTAGCTAAGATTGTGAAAGTATGTTGACATGATCAGTCCAATCAAAGCTACTGTACATATATGATTTAAAGTCATTTTATCTGTGGCCAATGACGTTGAGCCTTCTTGGATGGGCACTTCTAATATAACACCCGAAGGGCGAGAAGTTTCAAGGTCTCCTCTTACACTTGGCAGTGACGTAAAGTCCCCATGAGTGACAGAACACTGAGCCAATCACGGCACAACGCTCCGTATTTTCTGCTGGCTTGCCCAACCACCACAGAAAGCACTGAGCTAGGCTGAAACACCTGCATTTTGGAGCTGCCTTACTCAGGAAAACAAAAAAGATAACAAAAAGAGACCATGTTTGTATGTGGCTTTATTAACTCCGATATATATTATTTTTTACATTGTTTGCAAATTGATATGTGACACGTATTCATTCCAAAATAACATGTATATTGTTGTATGTTGAAAAGAGGGAAAGATTGAAGTGTAGGGTCATTGAAGTTGGACGGGATTTTGGGAACGGGGCTATGGATGGATTAGACGTTAGTATGCATCTTTTTTATTTTCTCAGAAGTACTGAGTTTGGTAGGACGATTATGAAATTTGGAGCCAATGTTGTAAACCGTGAACGACCACACACTCCAGCAAAGTAGGTGGCAGCATGCACCTTTAACGTTTGTTTGCGGACTGCCATTATCATATACTGAATAAAAATATAAAACGCAACATGCAACAATTTGAAATCAGTCAATTAAAATTAACATAACATTTTCTGAAAACAGCTCTGGTGGACATAACTGCAGTCAGCATGCCAATTGCACACTCCCTCAAAACTTGAGACATCTGTGGCATTGTGTTGTGTGACACAACTGCATGTTTTAAGAGTAGCCTTTTATTGTCCCCAGCACAAAGTACACCTGTGTAATGATCATGCTGTTTACTCAGCTTCTTGATATGCCACACCTGTCAGGTGGATGGATTATCGTGGCAAAGGAGAAATGCTCACAAACAGGGATGTAAACATTTGTGCACAAAATTTGAAAAATACGCTTTTTGTGCGTATGGAACATTTCTGGGATTTTTTATTTCAGCTCATGAAACATGGGACCAACACTTTACACATTGCATTTATTATTTTGTCTTCAGTATAAGTTGTCGAGTCAAATATACTGTATCCATTTTAAGTCTACATTTAGCAAAAATGAATTTTCTTATACATTTTGGGCAGTTAGCTGGGTAACTCATTGGAACAGCGCCCAGTTAAGGCATTCTCATACATAGGTTCGGTTTGCTCCAAGCAGAACTCGGCTAGGCGAAGTGAACGTCTGCGCTCGCATATTCCATTAGAATACATTCACTTGAAAAACGAGAATATTACTCTTTGTCCCTCTTAAGACGCCATAGCCAGGACACTCCTCCAATTAGTCAGAATTAATCTAAGATAACTCAAATGTGTAATTGATTTTCCAGAGGTCTTAGTTGCACAACTTTTCATCCAAGATGACTGGTACAGTATATCTCAAGTGAAAAAATGTCCATGAACTAGTAGTCTGTCAATGAATGACAACACACTTCATTGAAGACTCCCTACTGTTGACCAAACACAGACGAAGGGGCATAGACCTCAGCTAGCAAACTTCAGCTTGCCACAAGAAAAATCTGGTCGAACAGTCGGGAAAAAAACCTGCCTAATGCTGCTGAACACCAAAATGACCAAAAACCTCAAAAACAATTGTCATATATGCAAACTGTTTAACGTTGGCTAACAAAAACAACCAGAGGGGTCGCAAACGGTTATAAAAACAGAAATAACTTCAATTGAGTGCAAACAAAAATAGAAAACAAGTGCAAATAGTAAAATGAATTAATAGAACTGCCTCAGTTTCTGTAGATAGGATTTGTCTTTTGCATTGTGCAACAAAGTGCATGAAAAAAAAAATACTAATGTAACGTTTCTTCACTTGAAGTGATTTACCTGAGAAAAAACACAGACAGTTGGGTTAATGGCACCCTATTCTCTGGTCAAAAGGGAATAGGGTGCCATTTTGGATTCAGCTTAAGTCTACAGTCTAGATGACAGTTGGTCTAGACCGGTACAATTCGATATGGATGCAGCCGGGTTGTCTTCCGTTGCAGTCTTCTTCTCTGGTTTCTCTCGGCTTCTCTCAGTCTCCCTTCATTCTTCACCCTTCTCCTCCATCTCTGAATCTTTCTCTAAATTGCCTCTCTCCTCAATCTCTCCTTCAGTCTGTCCTTTCCTTCCCTCCTCCACTGCTGCTGCTTCCTTTTTTTCTGTGACCCTCTCCTCCGCCTTGACTTCTGTCCGTTTTTCCTCCATGTCCTCCATCTTTTGTTCCTCACCTGACTCCTCTAACGTAAGTTCCATCCGCTCCTCTTCCAACTCATCCATCTTTAGCAACTTCTCCTCCCCTCCTAGAATCTCCTTCTCCTCCTCCATGGCAAAGTATTTTTCTGGCGTCTCTCCTCTTTCATCCTCCATGGCCAAAGCCTTTTCTGCAATCCTGTCCTCCTTTTCTCCTTTCACCACTTTCCCCTCTTCATCCTCCATGGCCAAGTATTTTTCTGGTGTCTCTCGTCTTTCATCCTCCATGGCCAAAGCATTTTCTGCAATCCTCTTCTCGTCTTCTCCTTCCACCACTTCTCCCTCCAACTCCATGACTGTCTCCTCATCCTCTCTCTCCTCTTCTCTCTCCCTTTGGGAGTGTTTGCTCTCCTGGCTGCTGCTCACTGCGTCCTCAGGCAGAGGCTGCCAGTAGTCATACAGTTTACCCTGGAGGCAACAGACATATTACATTACTATAAAAACACATCACATTGATATCAAACATGAATTACTACAGCTTACCCTGGAGGGAACAAACATTATTACAACAGTTTCTCTCTGCAATGATAAATACACAGAATTAAACCAAACACAGCTCTGCGATACCATAGTTTACCCTGGCAGTACTTCCCAGTACTATATAACCTCAGCAAAAAAAGAAACGTCCTCTCACTGTCAACTGCGTTTATTTTCAGCAAACTTAACATGTGTAAATATTTGTGCGAACATAAGATACAACAACTGCGACATAAACTGAACAAGTTCCAAAGACATGTGACTAACAGAAATGGAATAATGTGTCACTGAACAAAGGGGGGGTCAAAATCAAAAGTAACAGTCAGTATCTGGTGTGGCCACCAGCTGCATTAAGTACTGCAGCGCATATCCTCCTCATGGACTGCACCAGATTTGCCAGTTCTTGCTGTGAGATGTTACCCCACTCTTCCACCAAGGCACCTGCAAGTTCCCGGACATTTCTGGGGGGAATGGCCCTAGCCCAGAATGAGCAGTATGGCTGGTGGCATTGTCATGCTGGAGGGTCATGTCAGGATGAGCCTGCAGGAAGAGTATCACATGAGGGAGGAGGATGTCTTCCCTGTAACGCACAGCGTTGAGATTGCCTGCAATGACAACAAGCTCAGTCCGATGATGCTGTGAAACACCGCCCCAGACCATGACGGACCCTCCACCTCCAAATCGATCCCGCTCCAGAGTACAGGCCTCGTGTAACGCTCATTCCTTCGACGATAAACGCGAATCCGACCATCACCCCTTGTGAGACAAAACCGCGACTCATCAGTGAAGAGCACTTTTTGCCAGTCCTGTCTGGTCCAGCGACGGTGGGTTTGTGCCCATAGGCGACGTTGTTGCCGGTGATGTCTGGTGAGGAATTGCCTTACAATAGGCCTACAAGCCCTCAGTCCAGCCTCTCTCAGCCTATTGCGGACAGTCTGAGCACTGATGGAGGGATTGGGCGTTCCTGGTGTAACTCTGGCAGTTGTTGTTTCCATCCTATACCTGTCCCGCAGGTGTGATGTTCGGATGTACCGATCCTGTGCAGGTGTTGTTACACGTGGTCTGCCACTGCGAGGACGATCAGCTGTCCACCCTGTCTCCCTGTAGCGCTGTCTAAGGCATCTCACAGTACGGACATTGCAATTTATTGCCCTGGCCACATCTGCAGTCCTCATGCCTCCTTGCAGCATGCCTAAGACACGTTCACACATATGAGCAGAGACCCTGGGCATCTTTCTTTTGGTGTTTTTCAGAGTTAGTAGAAAGGCCTCTTTAGTGTCCTAAGTTTTCATAACTGTGACATTAATTGCCAACCGTCTGTAAATTCTTAGTGTCTTAACGACCGTTCCACAGGTGCATGTTCATTAATTGTTTATGGTTCACTGAACAAGCATGGGAAACAGTGTTTAAACCCTTTACAATGAAGATCTGTGAAGTTATTTTGATTTTTACAAATTTTCTTTGAAGGACAGGGTCCTGAAAAGGGGACGTTTCTTTTTTTGCTGAGTTTAGAACACCTCTAGCTATGTCTTTATGTACTATAGTTATGCCATGGTCTACCTGGAGAGGCCTGGTTCTCTGGACCAGCACTTGCCACTTGGTGTAGATCCTGGCTACAAAGTCTTTCACCTGGAGAGAGGGGGAGGGAGAAAGGGGGGGGGGGGGGGGGGGTTAAGAGCAGTTTAACCAGAGAGATCATATCATTAATGCATTTATGTGGGTTACAGATCCATTGAAATGTCTATATGGAAGGAGTGACCACATACCTTGCTCCTGTACAGCATCTTCTCACTCTCCCTGATGTCACACTTGATGTGTTTCTCCAGCTCAGCACATAGCAACAACAACTGGTTCTTCTGCTCCGGAGGGAAGAACTCAAAGTTGGTGGCTTCATTAGCCAGGGCCAGGAGGCTGTAGCAGAGGTAGTAAGCCTGAAAATAACATGTTCATTAGGCACCAAACAGAAGTAAACTGACTGAACCAGGGAGGGACTACTTGGATTATTGGTCCAATAAAAAAATATTTCAGTTGAAATCACTGTTCATTGTCTGACCTAATGAACACAACCCTAATACTCCTGATTTACATGAACAACAGGGGTGTACGAATTAGGAACCAGACGGAAGCAAACAAACCTAAGCTGGGAGGGACAAGCTACTGCACTTGTCCAATAAGAAACTTGTTTTGTTGCATAAACATTTTCCGTTGCAAAATGACCCTTAAATACCCTGGTAAATAACCCTTTGCTGACCTGCTGGTCCAGAGAGGCACAGTCCTCTTCCTCCTCTTCCCTCTCTCTGTGTGGGTTTTGACTCCTTCTGAAGGAGGTGGCCAGGCCCCTGAGGAGTGAGGATGGGCGCATGCGTGGGAGGTACCGACGCAGGTCTGACAGCTGGAACTCTGTGTTGGAGGGCCTGTATGTGCATCTGATGTTCAGCAGCTTGGAGATGGCCGACACACTGAGGTGTCTCCTGAGTTGCTTGCCGCGAATGTTGTCTGGCAGTAGCTGGACCAACCAGCGCAGGTTGTGGTGGTTATCACTCAGGTCAATCAGCGACATGCAGATCCTGGGCAGCTATAGGATGAAACAGGAGATAGATCAACATCAGACTGCAGAAAAAACACACAAAAGTGACATGAGTTTACCTAGCAAAGGAAAGAAAGGTCAACCTAGAGAAAGAAGAATAAAATGGTGACATTGTCTTGGTTTAGGAGGGGTATTCCCTTTTCAACCTCATGTATTAAATCACCAGTGTCTACATTTGTGAAAATGGCGCATGTCTACATTCAGCAGCTAAAAAGATATGGTCCTAAACAAGTCCTCGAAGATATGATCATAGAGTAGGATAAAAAATGTCAGCGTCCGAAATCGGTCTTGCCTACTACATGCTGTGTACTTATCATATAACATAGGCTACTACTTACATCGTACTGTGGAGTTAAATTGAAAGCAGCAAGCAACACATATCAACATACGAGGCTCATTCATTCTGAGTTTTCGTCAAATGTGCAATTGCATCGATTCCCGCTATTTGTTCATTTTGGTACAGCGCGTCACCCTGTGATTATCAGCTGTTGTCAATTGTTTATTTTACCTTTATTTAACTAAGCAAGTCAGTTAAGAACAAATTCTTATTTACAATGACGGTCTAGGAACAGTGGGTTAATTGCCAGAACAACAGAATTTGACCTTGTCAGCTCAGGGATTGGACCTAGCAACCTTTCAGTTACTGGCCCAATGCTCTAACCACTAGACTACCTGCCGCCCCAATTACACGTGGGTCTGGAAATAATTATATTCCTCCATATTGTGCTCCAAATTCTATTAGATGAAAAGCCGAAATGAGTATGACATCCTGGAATTTAAAGCACTCAAACTTCTAAATTTGACATACGATAAAAACATTAAATCTTTGCATTCCCAAAATGCCTACTATTTATAACGCAAGTACGAGTATTCAGACATGGCCAGTGATTTTCAAAACCTGCAATGTTTTCTAGCCAGAGAGACAGCATTTCCCTGCTCCCTGTGTAACCACAAGTTTTTAAAAATGTTTTTACTTTTGACCACATCATATTGAACTTTTTAACTTTGGGCTCAATTCAATCCGTAGCGCTGAAGAGCTGCACTACAGCTCGATAAAAATGTAAAGGTAATGTTCCCCACGTTAGCGGAGACGGCAGCCACGGTAAACGATGCATATGTCAGCTCAAATCGGAAATGACCTTTATATTTCGATCGCGCTGTTTCGCTGAACTTCAGCGATACCGATTGAATAGAAATCTTTATCTTTACAAAACAGATGTGATGTTTTCACATGTATGGTGCTGGAAATAATGAATTAAAGTTTGAAAAGAGGTGGAATTGCCCTTTAAGTATTGTTACGTTTAATTAGACGGCGGACACAGGCAAGTCTGAACCCACAATCATCGGGGTTGTACATGACTGATTTCTACTGGACCACGCAGGAGAAAGAAATGAAAGGTTGACTGACCATGATGTCCCAGTCCCTGATGCTGCTGATCAGGTTGCGCAGTAGGGAGCGGAGGTGCTCAGTGGGCTGGAGGGTGAGCTGCGTGTCCAAGCCCACTCTGCTCACCACCGTCAGGAGTAACAACAATTCTCCGTCACTGTAGGCCCGCGGGCACAACGACGTACACTGAGACAGGTACTTGATGACGCTATCAAAGTTGTGTTCAGGGAAAGTGCTGATCTCCTTCTTACTGGACAGGCTCTCTGTGCTGATCTGGAAGCCCTCTCTACACAGACAAACACACAGGTAGTTATTATCAGTCTATCATCACATTTTTATGAACAAAGTTTTTATTGACACACGCTTACAGCAGGTCTCCCTCTGTGAAGGGGGGTTGTAGGTTCTCCAGGGGGAACAGGGTGACGAAGGGAACCCCCATGTTCATGAAGACCAGGGTCACGTCTCCAACACTGGGCACCCACACCTCAAAGCGCTCATTCTTATTCAGCATCATGTGTTCAGCAGCGGAGCAGGCAATATCTTTGAGGGCCTTTAGTACCTGATGACAGGTCAGCTTGTCTGAGTGGACTGACACCATCTACAGGAGGGAAGGAAAGATAGTCAAAAGTCTCTTTCTTTAATAAGCCATCCTCATTTGATTAACCCCCCTCCCCTAAAAACACATTGCATACCACAAGAGACAGAAAGACAGACAAAAGGAGAAAGACAGATCCATCCATTGATCAACATTTAATTCAAGTAATTATTCAAACAAATCTATTTGTAAAAGGGAGTGTGGAATAGTACCTGTAAGAGCCAACGGGACACCTGGGGAGGGCAGGGGGAGGAGCGGTAGGCTCTCTGGATCAGCTCGGAACTGACATGGGACCTGAACTGGTCTGGAGTGGACCTGCGAGATACCAAGGGGGAGGGAGAGAGAGGAAATGAGGGTGATGGGAGCAAGAGAGGTTAGAACTAAACATTGAACTGCCTCTCAGCCTGTTCACTCTCTCACACACATACACAAAATGTCTTACCAGAGTAGTGTTTTCTGTGCGGTGTCTCGAGGGGAGACGTTACAGTGTCTCAGCTGCAGTGTGTGTTGATTGAAAAGACGGCCAAAGTTGTCCAGGCTGAACATCGCTTCGCCGGGGTGCAGGTCCCGGATGGCACTGGACACCACCGAGAAACGCTGCAGGAACTCCCTGGGCGGAGAAGAGTGTGGAATTGTGGTCATTTCACCCTTCCCCAGTGGTCTCCCAACTGTTGTTACTTTCGTTTGTGTGAGATGGCCTCTTCTATGTTCTCGGTGCTCTCCTACTCCGCATTTAAGTGTGTGTGTTAAGTGTTTGTGCTGTTACCTCTGCTGGTGGGAGATGGCCGTCTCCATGTTCTCTGTGCTCTCATCCTCCTCCTCCTCCTCCGCTAGTCTCAGCAGGTTCTCCTCACAGGACAGACGCAGCTTGGTCTCCATCTCCTTAGACCTTGGGGGAATAACCATGGCATTGCACACATTGTTATGACATAGTAGTCATACGATATGACATAGAAGTCTTGTTGAAGCAATGCAGAGACCTCTACATCTCCTTAAACAAGGGGGGGGTGGAGACAACAAGGACATAACAATGTCATGTCACAACGGCACGTTGTCATTTTAAAGCAATGCAGTGATTTTGCCATCTCCTCGACCCACATGGAGAAAATAGCACTTATAATAGTCAGGTATGATAAAGCAATACCTTTGAATGCTCTCCTTTTCCTTCAGCATCTCGTCCAGGTTGTTCCTGTAACTCGTGGGTTTGGCTTTAGACGTCACAGGCTGCCAGAGAGAACACACAAACGTCATCAACTCACTAAGACTGAGTTCATTCTAGTGTAACACACTGTAGCATTGTTAGTAACGACTTGAGATTCGTTGTCCACTATTTTTCTGCTCCTTTTCTAACCTTCTACTGTAAGTTAACTAAACACAACCAAATGACATGCTAGAAAGTAGCTGCTACACTGTTACTATACTGCACATTTAAGCCTACTTCAAAACTGGAAAATTACAATGAGTAAATACACATTTAAACAATAATCTTGAGTCCCAAATGGCACCCCATTCCCCATATAGACCATTACTTTTGACCAGGGTCCATAGGGACACCATTTGGAAAACAGCCCTAAGAAAGTAGCATTTTACCAGCTGGCTGTGGTGTCGGGGCCCAACAGGGGTGCTGGGTGCAGTGAAGGTTCCTTTCTCTGGGGTGTCTGGGGGCCGGGCGGTACGGTCCAGGATCTGCTGCAGGGATGGCAGCTCGTCCTCACTGCTGCTGCTGCTGCTGGCCTGGGATAGCTCCAACTCTAGCCCCAGGTCGAGGCCTAGGCCCAGCTCCACATCCAGAGGGTCCTCCTCCAGAAATGTTAGACTTTTCTGGGGATTATCTATCTTGCTTCTTTTTTCTCCTTCCTCAAGGAATGATAAACTCTTCTGGTCTCCTTCCTTCCTCTTTTCACCCTCCTTTCCTTTTCGGTCCAGTCGTGAGGTGGGAGAAGGGAGGAAGGGAGAGCTGGTGCTGGCTTTGAAGACTGCAGTCTCCATGTTAAACGACTCGTCCTTACACAAGGATGAGGACTTTGCGGAGGCTGAGAGGGGGATAGTTTTCAGGCCGGAAGACTCATTCTTGAGGTTGGCATGCTCATCCATAGGTGACTCCAACCCTGCTGAAGGAATACCAGGAGATCTGGTTCCTGCCTCTGTCTTAACAGATTTATCCGCAAACAGTCTCACAGCGGGAAAAGTAGGACTCGTTTTCAGTTTGGACGCGACATCCTCCATCGTAACAGACTCATCCTTAGGGGATGAGGGCTTCCCTGAGGAAGTGCTGGTGATGGTCCTGTACGAGGCGGTCTCTAATTTAGTCAAGTCAGTCCCGCACGACTCCAGCCTTAAAAAAGAGGGAGAGTAGATGTTAGGGCCCAGGAGTAGTTTAGAGGGGTCCACTGCCGCTACCTTACAGGGAAAGATATTGGGGCCAGAGATTCGCTCCGAGGGGGAGATTTGGGGGATTTCTCTGGGGCTTGTTACAGAGGTGGGCTGCAGTCTTTTAGAAGCACCACAGACTGTAGCCGACACACCAGACACAAGAACCTTGTGTACAGAGGGCGACCCGACTCCTCTCTGGGGACTGTGTGAAAAGGTCATCGCTGCTTTAGACAGGCTAGAGGTTATGGGGTCAGGAGTGAAAAGGTCTTTCAGGTCATCCAACAAGGCCGACGTTCCCCGGGGGCGAGTGACGTTTCGGTTCTGTGCCAATCCGAGATGGCGCAGAGATTTAGAGCAGTTGGAGTATGAGCTGTGAGACCTCGAGACAGGTTTGGGGGTTCTTCTGTCGGTGCAACCTGTCGGTTCTCTTCCTCTACTCTCTGGCGCTCTTGCTCTGCCCTCTTTCCCTCTGCTGCATTCTCCTCTACTAGCACTTTTGACAGGCAAGTTCGCTGGGTGACCGGATTGGACACTACCACTATAAACAGATTGAGGGTTGCCAGATTGGTGATTCATTCCACTGTATCTACACTGAGGATTGCTATTCTCCCTCACACTGTTCCTGCATGGTGGTTGTCCTCGGTTGTTAAAGAGCTGCCTCGCAGGCTTGGTTGTGGGGAGTGGAGAGGTAGGGACAATATCCATCCCTCTCGCAATCCCTCCCTCCGTCTTCTTAGGGGTGAGACGCTCCTTCAAACTCAGAATAGGACCTGAGTTCAGACTGTTTTTCATGAAGACCTTCTTCAGGTAGGATGGGCTGGGGGTGGGGTGGTATTTACAACAGAGCATTTAGCCATCACAAACTAGACTAAATAGACAAAATATCACAATCAGCCAGATTTACAGCTTTTCAATCGTTATTTCAATTGATGATATATTCATTGATTCTTGTAAAAAATAACATAGAAATGCCTTATGTGCCTAGTTAGTACAATTATCTAACTTATCATAACCCAAAATATAAGGTTGGCTTACTCCATTGTCTGTCTTTCTGTAGTAATTTTCAGCAAGTACACTTCATGCAAAGTTAACCCTAATAGTAATTGCCCAAAGGGGACAAATCAAGTGTTTTATTTTACCTTTATTTAAATAGGCCAGAGGCGAAAATAACTACAATTTAGCATTAATACTGGAGTGATAGATGTGCAGATGATGATGTGCAAGTAGAGATACTGGGGTGCAAAAGAGCAAGAGGGTAAGTAATAATATGGGGATGAGGTAGTCGGGTGTGCTATTTACAGATTGGCTGTGTACAGGTACAGTGATCAGTAAGCTGCTCTGACAGCTGATGCTTAAAATTAGAGAGGGAGATATAAGACTCCAGCTTCAGAGATTTTTGCAATTCATTCCAGTCATTGGCAGCAGAGCACTGGAAGGAAAGGTGGCCAAAGCAAGTGTTTGCTTTGGGGATGACCAGTGCAATATACCTGCTAGAGAGTGTGCTACTGGTGGGTGTTGCAATGGTGACCAGTGAGCTGAGATAAGGCGGGGATTTACCGAGCAAAGACTTATAGATGACCTGGAGCCAGTGGGTTTGGTGACGGATATGTAGTGAGGGCCAGCCAATGAGAGCATACAGGTCACAAATGGATGGCACTGTGATAGACTACATCCGGTTTGTTGAGTAGAGTGTTGGGGGCTATTTTGTAAATGACATCGCCGAAGTCAAGGATCGGTAGGATAGTCAGTTTTACGAGGGTATGTTTGGCGTCATGTGTGAAGGAGGCTTTGTTGCAAAATAGGAAGCCGATTCTAGATTTAATTTTGGATTGAAGATGCTTAATGTGAGTCTGGAAGGAGAGTTTACAGTCTAACAAGACACCTAGGTATTTGTAGTTGTCCACATATTCTAGGTCAGAACCGTCCAGAGTAGTGATGCTAGTCGGGAGGGAGGGTGCAGGCAGCAATCGGTTGAAGAGCATGCACATAGTTTTACTAGCATTTACAAGCAGTTGGAGGCAATGGAAGGAGTGTTGTATGGCGTTGAAGCTTGTTTGGAGGTTTGTTAGCACAGTGTCCAATGAAGTGCCAGATGTATACAGAATGGTGTCGTCTGCGTAGAGGTGGATCAGAGAATCACCAGCAGCAAGAGCGACATTATTGATATATACAGAGAAAAGGAGTCGGCCCGAGAATTGAACCCTGTGGCACCCCCATAGAGACTGCAAGAGGTCCGGACAACAAGTCCTCCGATTTGACACACTGAATTCTATCTGAGAAGTAGTTGGTGAACCAGGCGAGGCAGTCATTTGAGAAGCCAAGGCTATTGAGTTTGCCGATAAGAATGCGGTGATTGACTAGAGTCGAAAGCCTTGGCCAGGTCGATGAAGACGGCTGCACAGTACTGTCTTTTATCGATGGCGGTTATGATATCGTTTCGTACCTTGAGCGTGTCTGAGGTTCACCCATGACCAGCTCGGAAACCAAATTGCATAGTGGAGAAGGTACGGTGGGATTCGAAATGGTTGGTGATCTGTTTAGTAACTTGGCTTTCGAAGATTTTAGAAAGGCAGGGCAGGATGGAAATAGGTCTATAATAGTTTGGGTCTAGTCTCACCCTTTGAAGAGGGGGATGAGCGCGGCAGCTTTCCAATCTTTGGGGATCTCAGACGATACGAAAGAGGTTGAACAGGCTAGTAATAGGGGTTGCAACAATTTCAGCGGATAATTTTAGAAAGAGGGTCCACGTTGTGTTGAATGTCTACCCTTCTCACCTGGCTGTTCCATAGGGTGGGTGACTGGTACAGATAGGCGCTGGGCCTGAGTCTGGCCTATAGTCCTCCGGACGCAGTTTCTTATTGGCCATTTCCTCCCCTCTCGTTCTCTCCAAGTCTGTGTTTCTACCTCTCTTCTGCGGCAGGGATTTGGTGCCTACTGGTGGGAGAAAGCAGCATCATCATCAACAACAACTACATTCACAATGATTCGAATAGTTCAAAAAGTAAAATACTATAGAATGAGTGCAAGTGGGTTCTAGCAAGGCCCTTCAATAGATCTGAAAACGTTAAAATTACATTTTTCATAAAACGAGGGGGAAAAGTCCTTTAACACACATTACAATAAAACAGAGCCCCACTAGATTACAACTCTATTTTTCCATCAGCTAACTGCAGCACTTCATGCGAAGTTGTCCAGAATTTACATGGTTTACTACTCTCAACAAGTCATTAGTTAAATGACAGAGGGGGCATCAGAAATGACTATACTTGTCTGCATCAGCATTGTTACTGTATAAAAACAACATTGAAACATCATTTGGAAATGGTTACCCTATTGATTTGTTTACAGACTACATTTACACAGGTTCAGTAATCTATTCAGCAATCTAAACTAAGAGGTCTAGGATGTGCTCGTTATTTTATATAAGTTAGGTATAATTTGTACCTGAAGTGAACAGTTTGCTAGTTTCATCGGTTCCTCTGTGGTCCAGGGAACCACCACTCTGCGGAAAAACAAACAGAACCAAACATATTAGTCATTTATATTATACAGAGCGACTTACAGGAGCGAGTGCATACATTTTCGTACTGGTCCCCTGCGGGTATCGAACCCACAACCCTGGCGTTGCAAGCACCATGCTCTACCAACTGAGCCAATATCAACATCAGTAGCTGGGTTTCCATCCAAATGGTGACAGATTTCATGCAAATATTCTCAAATCTGCATTAAAAACAATATGCAAATGTTTCCAACAGAGATGTTTCCATTGACTTGTTGCCAATAAAAAGGCTGTGCGTGATGACGTAGTGCACATAAAATAACTTTTGCCGTTAAATAAAATATACAAGTTAAATGGGTTTCCATCACATTTGTCATAACAAATTTTGAGTTATACAGCAAAGGTGCCCACTCTGGTCTTGATAGGTGCTCTCTAGCCCAGTGGTTCCCAGACTGTGTGGCGGGGGCACAGTGTGTCATGAACAGTGCTTGTGCCCATAGAAATAGACGTGGGGTGCTGGATGTTCCCCAATGCTGGAAGGGGGACCTGAGTGAAACATTTTGGGAACCCCTAGCCAACAGCTTACAGATACAGTGCGGGCAGGTTACCTACATGAGATTATTTGTATTTGTCAAACAGCAGCCAAGCATCAATCATCATGTCACCAGAATAAGACATAATATTTATTGGCAAGGAGCATCAAGCTCATCACTGTGCACATTCACCACCCTGTGAAGTTCATAACTTATTTTATCTGTAGCCTAATAAACTGCATGCTTTCCAAAGTCGTAGTGGGAGAACCAGACAACATGTCATTGCGTGACTCCAAGTTTACTTCAATATGATGGTTATTACATCAATATTAGTGCATAAAGGGGTTTCCACCTCCATTTCACAATGCGTATTTTGTTTTATCAACATTTGGAAAGTTTACCAACAAATGTGCTGTTTCCATCAGGTCTGTTGTGAATGGTTTTTTATTCCACATAAAAAAGGTTGGATGGAAACCTGATTATTGAACTGTGTGATTTGAGAGTTTAGATTTAAGTCTGTGTGTTTGTGTCTGCTGCTGACACCAAGTTTCGGGATCAATACAGATCTTTATCCATCTACCTGCTGTGGATTGACAGGGCTACACATGGTGTGTGACAGTGGGCAACCGTTCCTCATTGTGTCCTTCCTGTCGTCACCTGCTGTGTACTGGGGGGTAGACTGGAGAGGCAAGCCAGCAGTAAACAGAGCACTAGAGCTCCCAACATCACTGTTGCCTGTTCCCGTACCAACCCTAGGGTCAACGGTCATACTCCTAGAGGGGTTAAGGGTCACAGGGCTGTGGGAGGGCTGGGTTTTGTGGGAAGGCTGTATCTTCTTGGTGAGGGGGTTTGTTAAGTTGGCCTTGACATCCTTGGCTTCATCCCCACCTCCACCCCCGGAAGCTTGGTGGTGCACCCCTGGCGGTAGTGGAGGGTGAGGTCCAGGAGAGGACTTGGCCCTCACTGGGTCCAGTCCTGAGCTGGTCAAGGGTAGCACTCGATTTGGCAGGGGGTGCGTGTTCGGGTTGGACAGGCATCCGCGGGTCTGAGAGGGTTTCATTGGGGTCACCTGGAGGTAGGAGGCAGCCGGGGAGGGTTTGGGACCAGGCAACCCCAGAGGGATGACGTCTTTGACTGCAAAAACAGGAGGAAGAATGATACAAGTGTGAGCAAATAAACCAGCAGAGATGTAACCCAGCATCATACGGATGAACCATCCCCACCCATTGCACCACAAGTTTGCTCAAAAGAAAAACGCATACTGCATTAATGCAGGTTAACAGCCCGAAAGCATTTCTTGGCCCACCACTATACGAAGGGCAACAAGATACCATAAATTGGTTAACAATAACTCAAATATTTTCAGAATACAGGGCAAGTGAGCAAGTAATAGTTTTGAGTTTGAGCCCAGAATAATCATGTAAGCTATATAGGTCGTTATGGTTATTGTGCCAAGCTGTTAAACAAAATCCACAGCCAGAGAGACAAAGAAACAGACACACCACACAGTAGCAGCCAGGGGTTTGACGCAGTTCAAGGGTTAGTGTTAGCATAACACCAAATGACAACAATGAAGCATTATGCTGTAGCCTGTTATTGCTCCAAGCCACAACCCAATAAAAACCCAGAAATTCTGTTTCTCACCCGCAATGGTGAAATATTGCCTAAGGCTACTCATCATTCTGTATACAGTTGAAGTCGGAAGTTTACAAACGCCTTAGCCAAATACATTAAAACTCCGTTTTTCACAATTCCTGACATTTACTCCTAGTAAACATTCCCTGTTGTAGGTCAGTTAGGAATACCACTTTATTTTAAGAATGTGAAATGTCAGAATAATAGTAGAGAGAATGATTTATTTCAGCTTTTATTTCTTTCATCACATTCCCAGTGGGTCAGAAGTTTACACACACTAAATTAGTATTTGGTAGCATTGCCTTTAAATTGTTTAACTTGGGTCAAACGCCTTCCACAAGCTTCCCACAATAAGTTGGGTGAATTTTGGCCCATTCCTCCTGGCAGAGCTGGTGTAACTGAGTCAGGTTTGTAGGCCTCCTTGCTCGCACACACTTTTTCAGTTCTGCCCACAAATTTTCTATAGGATTGAGGTCAGGGCTTTGTGATGCCTACTCCAATACCTTGACTTTGTTGTCCTTAAGCCATTTTGCCACAACTTTGGAAGTATGCTTGGGGGTCATTGTCACTTTTGGAAGACCCATTTGCGACCAAGCTTTAACTTCCTGACTGATGTCTTGAGATGTTGCTTCAATATATCCACATCATTTTCCTGCCTCATGATGCCATCTATTTTGTGAAGTGCACCAGTCCCTCCTGCAGCAAAGCACTCCCACAACATTATGCTGCCACCCCCGTGCTTCACGGTTGGGATGGTGTTCTTCGGCTTGCAAGCCTCCCCCTTTTTCCTCCAAACATAACAATGGTCATTATGGCCAAACAGTTCTATTTTTGTTTCATCAGACCAGAGGACATTTCTCCAAAAAGTACGATCTTTGTTCCCATTAACAGTTGCAAACTGTAGTCTGGCTTTTTTAATGGCGGTTTTGGAGCAGTGGCTTCTTCCTTGCTGAGCAGCCTTTCAGGTTATGTCGATATAGGACTTGTTTTACTGTGGATATAGATACTTTTGTACCCGTTTCCTCCAGCATCTTCACAAGGTCCTTTGCTGTTGTTCTGGGATTGATTTGCACTTTTTGCACCAAAGTACGTTCATCTCTAGAAGACAGAACGCGTCTCCTTCCTGAGCGGTATGACGGCTGCGTGGTCCCATGGTGTTTATACTTGCGTACTATTGTTTGTACAGATGAACGTGGTACCTTCAGGCGTTTGGAAATTGCTCCCAAGGATGAACCAGACTTGTGGAGGTCTACAATTTTTTTTCTGAGGTCTTGGCTGATTTCTTTTGATTTTCCCATGATGTCAAACAAAGAGGCACTGAATTTGAAGGTAGGCCTTGAAATACAGCCACAGGTACATCTCCAATTGACTCAAATGATGTCAATTAGCCTATCAGAAACTTCTAAAGCCATGACATTTTCTGGAATTTTCAAAGCTGTTTAAAGGCACAGTCAACTTAGTGTATGTAAACTTCTGACCCACTGGAATTGTGATACAGTGAATGATAAGTGAAATAATCTGTCTGTAAACAATTGTTAGAAAAATTACTTGTGTCAAGCACAAAGTAGATGTCCTAACTGACTTGCCAAAACTATAGTTTGTTAACAAGACATTCTTGGAGTGGTTGAAAAACAAGTTTTAATGATTCCAACCTAAGTTTATGTAAACTTCCGACTTCAACTGTAAATACAATCTCACTCTGTTACATTAGCATGTGACAATGCCTGAGGCAGTCACACGAAGCAGCAGGCACCACAGTTATCTGCGTGTAGTGAAATCATGTTTGTTTGTATATAGATAGGCTCCCCGAGTCATAAGTTCAGTGTTGTTTCATCAGTTGTCAAGATCTGAAACTCACCAGTACTGCCTTTTGGAGACAAGTAGTCTGCAATTGATCTGTAACAGACAAAAGTCAGTCAAGAAGTTATTCCCCAAAAAGTCAGGTTCAACATTATGCTGTATTTCAGTCAATTAAACATTGAAAATGGCATACAACAAGTCATTCATACAATGGAAAGAGCAACCTGGACCGTGGCAAAGTATTTAATTTTTTATTTAACCTTTATTTAACTAGGCAAGTCAGTTAAGAACATAGTCTTATTTACAATGACGGCCTACACTAAAGTAGATGGGTTACACCTGTCAATCATATAGACTGGTTATGTGTACTCGAAACCACTTAGGCCTAATTGACAATAACACATTTATTAAGTCTACAAAGTAATTTGTCTCACTCGTTAACTTAGTCTTAGCTTAGCATTTTTTAAATCGTCTACAACGCAACACATTTCGGTTGTTAGCTTGCTACTCTAGCAACCAAATATTCTGTCGACTTGTAAAAAAGAGCTATCTACTGTAGCTAGCTAGCACTCCACTAGCTAGGTGACGTTAGATAGCTCCCAATGTTAATTAAACTTCCGCCAGGAACATCTAGCTAGCTAGGTTACACATTTGTATGTGATATGACTAACTTACATAGCTAATAGTTACTAGTTATCACTAACAAGCCAAAAAGATTTGACAACCTCACAATGGTTAGCTTGGTGGCTAGTTTATGTTGCACAATACCGTCACAGATATAACAATGAGCCAGATGTGTCACCGGATGTATAAATCTGAAGCATCCGGTTGACGTTTCCACTGAGGAAGCCCAGTGACCGAAAGTGGGAGAAATTAATTTTGGCCGTCCTACACATTTGTACATTTTAGTCATTTAGCAGACGCTCTTATCCAGAGCGACTTACAGTAGTGAATGCATACATTTTTTTTTCTCCGTACAGGTCCCCCGTGGGAATCGAACCCACAACCCTGGCGTTGCAAACACCATGCTCTACCAACTGAGCCACACATTTTATCAGCGATAAAACATTTGATCTCAATAGAGTTTTTCTATAGCCAAAACTACCTGTTACGAACACAATGGGCTCAGTTTAGTAGACGCGCACATCAGAGTAGGCGTTCCCTAACGGAAATGTGCAAATACCAGCTAGAAAGCCCCAATAAGATCTCGCTAGCTCGTGCTTGGCTCTGCCCACCTCCTTGCTTGTTCTGCCCACTATCGCTAATGTGCTCCCATTGGAAAGAACAGGTAGTGGTATATCTTTTGTTAGTTATAAACAATCTTAGGTAGCGTTAGCTAGCATTATGTAGCTAGCTAGCTATATCTTCTGGAACGCAGTTAGTTTCTTACCTCCCATTTCCTTCAGATTGTATTTTTCTCATTATGACAGAACAAGTTAACATTTAAATTGACTTCGCTATGTATTTGTTTCCGTATCAGACTATCAATAATGATATCTTCCTTGCTTTCACTCTCCCGCCTGCAGTAAAATTATGATACCCGCCATTTTTGTTCATTTACACAACGGGTGGGTCTAAACATGAATGCTGATTGGTTAAAACCGCATTTAAACCAGTTTCTATTCAACAAATTACCACCGGCTAAATCTATTACATTAAAATGCCTATTTACATTGTTCCATCTGACTGCGCCAATCCACTGTCTCATCATCCCATCCAGGCACTTTATAAACTTGATCGCCAATGTAAAAAGCATATAGACGTTCTCACATTTCTTTTTGTCTAACATTTCGTTTTCAACCGCGGAGATTTGTTTAAAACTTGCTGTCTGTCTCTTGACATTTGCAACATTGTTTCAATATTCAAATTCGATCTCCAGCTGTTGCATAGTAATGAATGTGTCTGGCAGGCGAAATCATGAATCAGCATACTTTTTATGGATATATACAATGAAATATCAATAGAAAACAAATAAAACGAAACGAAGTGCAGCTTGTTTGCAGTCTTTCCAGCTTCAGTTTGAAGTGATTGTGTTAGCTGTGTTGTTGGACCCTAGTGAGAGAGCAAATGTTATATGTCAGGTGAAATCGCGCATTGTTATGGATGTTTCCAAATAAATGTCACTAGGAAACAGTTTAAACAAATGCAGCTACTGTTGTTATTCTGGCTGCACTGTTTGACATGACTGTAAATTCGCCGTAGTTGGCTAGCTGGCAAGCAAGGGATAAGAACGTTGCCAGCCAGTATGGCAATGGAACATTTAGAGCGAACAACTGGGTGGGTCTTGCCCATTGATAGAGCAAAAAGATTTGACGACTTGGTCGCGTCTCTAACCGATAGAACGAACGACCAGCTGGCTTGGGTAGCAACCCTAGATTTCTGTCGGGATTATATCTTGTGGAAGGATGCAATATACTGAACAAAAATATAAACGCAACAATTTCAAAGATTTTGCTGTGTTACACATATAAGGAAATCAGTCAATTGAAATAAATACCGTAGGCCCTATTCTATGGATTTCACATGACTGGGAGCCAGGCCCAGCCAAACAATATGAGTTTTCCCCTGACAAAGGGGCTGTATTACAGACATAAACACTTCAGTACCCCACCCTCCCTCTGATGATGCCACAGGTGAAGAAGCCAGAAACTGTGTGCAGGCTTTTGTTTCAGCCCAGCACTAGCACACCTGATCCAACTAATTCTGTTCATGAACAGTTGATTTCAAAACAGGTGTATTAGTGAAAGGCTGTAACAAAAGCCTGCACACCCTGTGGCTCTCCAGAGATCACGGTTCTAGGTCCTGGGATGGCGTGGTTACACGTGGTCTGTGGTTGTGATGCCGGTTGGACGTACTGTCAAATTCTCTAAAATGACATTGGAGGCAGCTTATGGTAGAGAAATTAACATGTAATTATCTGGAAACTTCTCTGGTGGACATTCCTGCAGTCAGCATGCTAATTGTAAGCTCCCTCAAAATTGAAGAAATCTGTAGCATGGTGTTGCATGAAAAACCTGCACATTTTAGAGTGGCCTTTTATTGTCCCCAGTACAAGGTGCACCTGTGAAATAATGATGCCGTTTAATCAGGTTCTTGATATGCCACACCTATCACGTGGATGGATTATTTGACAAAGGGTAAAATGCTCACTAACAGGGATGTAAACAAATTTGTGCACAAAATGTGAGAGAAATAAGCTTTTTGGTAGATTGAAAATGTCTGGGATTTTTCAATTCAGCTCATGAAACATGGCACCAGCACGTTGCGTTTATATTTCTGCAGTGGTGGAAAAAGTACCCAATGTCATACTTGAGTAAAAGTAAAGATATCTTAATAGAAAATGGCTCAAATAAATGTCACCCAGTAAAATTCTGCTTGAGTAAAAGTCTAAAGTATTTGGTTTAAAATAAAAGTAAAAGTATAAATCATTTCAAATTCCTTATATTAAAGCAAACCAGATGGCACAATTTTTATTTTTTTTTAATTTACAGAAAGCCAGGGGCACACTAACACTCATACACAATTTACAAACAAAGCAAGTGTGTTTAGTGAGTCCACCAGAGGCAGTAGGGATGACCAGGGATGTTTGGTTGATAAGTGCGTGAATTTGACTATTTTCCTGTCCTGCTAAGCATTCAAAATGTAATGAGTACTTTTGGGTGTCAAGAAAAATGTATTGAGTAAAAAGTACAATATTTTCTTTAGGAATGTAGCAAAGTAAAAGTAGTCAAAAATATAAAATTGTAAAGTACAGATAACATTTTATTAGTCACATGCGCCGAATACAACAGGTGTAGTGTAGACCTTAGTGAAATGCTTACTTACGAGCCCCTAACCAACAGGGCAGTTTAAAAAAAACGATGAGATAAAAATACCCCCCAAAACTACTTAAATAGTACTTTAAAAGTATTTTTACACCACTATTTTTGTTCATGTGTAGTATGAATAAATCAAAATAAAGTTCATGAAAATATATAAATCATTATTTGAATGTTGGTAACCCGTATAAAAGTGATAATGCCCTCGAAACCGGTGTTTGGAGGATATATTGGCATGGTTTGCCGGCCCTCGACAACACCCGTACCACATATATCCTCCAAACACCGGCTTCTCTGGCATTATCACTTAAATGTGCATGTTCAGTAGCCAAACGTTGTCGAATAGAGCCTATACATGACTCCTTGTTCTACATATCGGAGGCGTTTTTCTTCTACATAACGTCGTTATCTGAACGTTACAAAAAACATGGTCCTGCTGAACGACCGTGGGATGCATTCATTAACTCTTGCAATGGAAACCGTTGAGTGTTTAAGAACCAAACAGAGCGAAAACGAGCAGAGACCCAAAGGAATTTGTCCAATAAAAACTATTTTTGTTGAAAAAATGTTTTGCAACAGGATCAGAGTAATGAATAAACCCCTGCATTGAAATTCATACTAAAAACAATCATTTGATTTTGATAACATTTATAAAAAATAAAATGGTACAAACTGACCAAATCATGTTTCTTCTCACATTTATTGGTTCAGCACAGGTTTTAGTGCTGTACATCTAAAAAGTGCATCGCAATGAACCCTAATAACATTTATTCCAAATGATCGTATTTTCAGTCATAAGATTGCCAACCATTTCAAAAGAGAAAGCCTTGGGAATGGGTGGGGAAGGATATAAGCGGCATATCCTATAGGAGCAGGTACCTACACTACAGTTTCCCCATTTAGAGGGGTCTAGCAGCATACAGGGTAGCAAAAGTAAACTTATAGTAAAATGCATGTTCCACCTTGAAGCCTATTCATAGGTTGTGGAATGCTCAAAGTTGCAGATAAAAAATGTGATGTTTAGAATCAGCTCGCTTGGACATAGAAAGAGTTGGTCTGTCGTGTGCAATCTATTTCTATCTGTGAAATATGAATGCTTAGCCCTGAATGCCACTGATGCTGGCTGAAGCAGAAACAGACTGACATCGCAGGTACCAAACGTTTGATCCCACTGACAAAACAGTAGCCATGTGCCACAATACTCACCAGGAAATGGGATGGAAAGACATGTCACACACAGTAGTACTAGACATGTAAACGACACACAGAAGTAGCATCCAAGGCTAGGGGGCAGAGGGAAAAGAAAAGCGATTTAGTCTCTGCCATGGCTCTCGAAGGAGATGGACAGTCTTCCAACTACTGATTCAGTGCTTCTACAGAGAATTGTACGACCAGAGACAGAGCACAGTGGAAAATAAAAACCAGTATAACCTTACGTGTTTAGTGTAATTAGCGGTTTACGTTTTCAAGTGCAAATATTCTTCTATAACATCTAAATATATACTATTTTCTAGCGAGACTAGGAAGTATGCTAACGCAGGACTAAATATTTTCAAATAAATTAGGCTTCATCATCACATTCGTAATCTCAATGATCCATTGTTAAACAGGGAAACAGACAATAATAAGCCAGTGGAATGATTTGATAGTGTAGTCAGTTGTCCCCATAGAAGGGGCTTGATCAATTTTAATCTATACTAATTTATTAGTTACTTTATAATCCACATTTGTTAGACTTTCTATGCACAGTAGAGTTGAATATGAACACACATTCTTAGTGCCTGTGTTTCTTGGACTGCAAGTACAGTGTGTGTGTGAGCTCCTTTGAGAGCTGTAGTATTACTAACCTCCTCCAACCCATATCCCTTTACCCCTACTCTATGCCACATGGAGTAGAATGAAGCTTCCCATAAACACTGATCTAAGGTCAGTTTTACATGCCACCTCCGGAAGGTTAGAAATTGATGGGAGGCAAATATAAAATCTGACCCTAGATCTGTAAATAAGCACAACTTCCTACTCCATGATGCACAAAGTGCCCCCTTTCTCTTTTTATTTCTTGGCTTTGCCCTGGGCTGCCACGGCCTCCATAGCCTTCCTGACGGTTTCCTCGTCCCCCAGGAACTGCATGGGCTTAACAGGCTTCAGGTTCTTGTCCAGCTCATACAGGATGGGGATGCCTGTGGGCAGGTTCAGCTCCATGATGGCTTCCTCAGACATACCTGCAGGGGGTAGCACATAGGGGTTATGGTTAAATCAGTGACGACAAAATAAATAATGTAAATTAAACAATCATAACAAACAAAGTGTATACAAAAACAATTAGCACACAGATGGACACTTACATTTCATATGTGCAGATTAGAATGTGTAGGAAGTAAAACGATACTACCACAGACCAGTACTTCCTAGAAACCAAGCAGAATAAATTCCAATTCCAGTCCTGGAGAGAAACGGTGTGCAGGCTTTTGTTTCAGCCCAGCACAAGCACACCTGATCCAACTAATTCTGTTCATTAAAGGTTGATTTCAAAACAGGTGTATTAGTGAAAGGCTGTAACAAAAGCCTGCACATCCTGTGGCTTTCCAGAGATCACGGTTCCAGGCAGTTCTTACTACTTACCCTCAAGATGCTTGACAATGCCCCTGAGGCTATTGCCATGGGCAGCGATGAGAACCCTCTTGCCCTGTTTGATCTGGGGCACAATCTCGTCGTTCCAGTAGGGCAGTGCCCGGGCGATGGTGTCCTTCAGGCTCTCACAGGATGGAAGCTGCTCTTCCGACAGGTCGCCATAACGACGGTCCTAAATAAAAGATGGAGATATTTAGCATGTCAACAAACAGAAAAATGCCTAACAGCAACCTGGGCCTAAACCCTCATACCACCATATTGCTTCCAGTCAATCAATTGCATTTATAAAGCCTTTTTTACAATCAGCAGTTGTCACTATAGGCTGTGTTAACACAGGCAGCACAATTCTGATATTTTGCCCAATTATTGGCAAAAGAACTGATGGGTCAAAAGACCAATTAGTAAAACATATCAGAATTGACCCAAACTGCTACAGACATATCTATCCTACCCTGCCTTTCTAAGGTCTTCGAAAGCCAAGTCAACAAACAGATTACTGACCATTTCGAATCCCACCGCACCTTCTCCGCTATGCAAGCTGGTTTCAGAGCTGGTCATGGGTGCACCTCAGCCACGCTCAAGGTCCTAAACGATATCGTAACCGCCATCGATAAGAAACAATACTGTGCTGCCGTATTCATCGACCTGGCCAAGGCTTTCGACTCTGTCAATCACCACATCCTCATCGGCAGACTCAATAGCCTTGGTTTCTCAAATGATTGCCTCGCCTGGTTCACCAACTACTTCTCTGATAGAGTTCAGTGTGTCAAATCGGAGGGCCTGTTGTCCGGGCCCCTGGCAGTCTCTATGGGGGTGCCACAGGGTTCTACTCTTGGCCTGACTCTTTTCTCTGTATACATCAATGATGTCGCTCTTGCTGCTGGTGAGTCTCTGATCCACCTCTACACAGACGACACCATTCTGTATACATCTGGCCCTTCTTTGGACACTGTTAACAACCCTCCAGACGAGCTTCAATGCCATACAACTCTCCTTCCGTGGTCTCCAACTGCTCTTAAATACAAGTAAAACTAAATGCATGCTCTTCAACCGATCGCTGCCTGCACCTGCCCGCCTGTCCAGCATCACTACTCTGGACGGTTCTGACTTAGAATATGTGGACAACTACAAATACCTAGGTGTCTGGTTAGACTAAACTCTCCTTCCAGACTCACATCAAACATCTCCAATCAAAGTTAAATCTAGAATTGGCTTCATATTTCGCAACAAAGCATCCTTCACTCATGCTGCCAAACATACCCTCGTAAAACTGACCATCCTACCGATCCTCGACTTCGGCAATGTCATTTACAAAATAGCCTCCAATACCCTACTCAATAAATTGGATGCAGTCTATCACAGTGCCATCCGTTTTGTCACCAAAGCCCCATATACTACCCACCACTGCGACCTGTACGCTCTCGTTGGCTGGCCCTCGCTTCATACTCGTCGCCAAACCCACTGGCTCCAGGTCATCTACAAGACCCTGCTAGATAAAGTCCCCCCTTATCTCAGCTCGCTGGTCACCATAGCAGCATCCACCTGTAGCACACACTCCAGCAAGTATATCTCTCTGGTCACCCCCAAAGCCAATTCCTCCTTCAGCCGCCTTCTCCTTCCAGTTCTCTGCTGCCAATGACTGGAATGAACTGCAAAAATCTCTAAAACTGGAAACACATCTCCCTCACTAGCTTTAAGCACCAGCTGTCAGAGCAGCTCACAGATTACTGCACCTGTACATAGCCCATCTATAAATTCAACCCAAACAACTACCTCTCCTCCTACTGTATTTATTTATTTTGCTCCTTTGCACCCCATTATTTCTATTTTTACTTTGCACTTTCTTCCACTGCAAATCTACCATTCCTTTTTTTGCATTTACCTCCCTTATCTCACCTCATTTGCTCACATTGTTTATAGACTTCTTTTTCTACTGTATGTTTGTTTTACTCCATCTAACTCTGTTGTGTGTCAAACTGCTTTGCTTTATCTTGGCCAGGTCGCAATTGTAAATGAGAACTTGTTCTCAACTTGCCTACCTGGTTAAATAAAGGTGAAATAATTTAGTTCTTAAAATTCTACTGAATGGTGTTTGTGTACTAAAATATGCTTCTCTGTTCAAATCTGGTTAAAATATTAAATGTAGTGAATAAAGCTCTCATTCCTTTCAGTAATTTCTTGCTTTTCTGAAGTCTACCAACACTTTACATTTTAGTAATTTAGCAGACGCTTTTATCCAGAGTGACTTACAGTAGTGAATGCATACAGTTTCATACTGGTCCCCTGTGGGAAATCAAACCCACAACCTTCGCGTTGCAAGTGCCATGCTCTACCAACTGAGCTGGACAACCTTGCCAGCAGGCATGCCAGCTAAGATAGTTACACAAGCTAGCTACTCTAACTTGTTTCATACTGCAGCCTGAAATGGCTACTTGGTAGCTAGTTAGAAAATTGCTAGGTGGCTAGTAGTATCATCCCCAGCTTCCAAATTGGCATTCGTCCCCCCTCTTCCCTGTAACTATTCCCCAAGTCATTGCTGTACATGAGAATGCGTTCTCATACTACTTACCTGGTAAAATAAGCGTACAATAAAAATAAAGAATGAAACAAATGTAACAATTTGGGAAGGAATGCACCTTCAACTGTCCAGTGCTTTTGGTTCTACATTGAATAAGTCAGACAAAGTCATTGCATATTTCCATACGTTTAGCCTGTAAAGACCAGTAGGCCCATGCCTCTGTGCTGTATATCTCTGCTAGTCCTACTTGGTGATTTTTTAAACACGACCCAACAGTGCAAATGACGCTTACACCAATCGATTCTGATCTCAGCTGAACTTTGAACTTTACCCTCCTATATCACACTCCTCTGCAATACATTAACTCAGAGTTGAAACACCAAAAGTCCTTGATATACAAGAGCACCATGAATACAAATATATATTTTTAAAGGCCCAGCGCAGTCAAACATGATTTCCATGTGTTTTATATACACGCCGTGGCCAGTTTATTGCCCAGTTCACAAAAATGGTTTGCTCCTATAGACAGTGGCCATCGCTTGCTATATGAAGGCATTGAAGCAGTCAGTTACTGCTCGATTTAATGTTAGAATGGGCAGAACGAATGACCTTGAGCGTGGTATCATTGTCGGTGCTAGTCGTGCCGGTTCCAGTATCTCAGAAAAGGCCGGCCTCCTGGGTTTTTCCACGCACAACAGTGTCTAGGGATACCGAGAATGGTGCGACAATCAAAAAAACTAAGTCAGCAGCAGTCCTTTGGGTGAAATCAACGAGCTGTTGAGAGGTCGAAGGAGAATGGCCAGAATCGTGCAAGCTAACAGGCGGCCACAAACAAGCAAATAATGGCGCTGTACAACAGTGGTGTTCAAAACGGCATCTTGGACCGCCTAACTTGTCATCCTTGTCACGGATGGGCTATTGCAGCAGACAACCACACCGGGTTCCACTCCGATCAGCTAAAAACAAGAAGCGGCTCCAGTGGGTACGCGATCACCAACACTGGATAATTGAGGAGTGGAAAAATGTTGCCTGGTCTGACAAATCCTGGTTCCTGTTGCGTCATGCTGATGGCAGAGTCAGGATTTGGCGTAAGAAGCATGAGTCCATGGCCCCATCCTGCCTGGTGTCAACGGTACAGGCTGGTGGCGGGGGTGTGGGGAATGTTTTCCTTGACACCAATTAACCAACTTGTCCATGCCCTGAAGAATTCAGGCTGTTTTGGAGGCAAAGATACCTAATAAACTGGCCACTGAGTGTATATTTCCACACTATGACGTTGGAATAATACTGTGAAACTGAATATTGTGATAATGCCCTTCTAGTGTAAGAGCTGTTTAAAAAGACCCCCTGAAATTTCAGCTTGTTTTGGTGGGATGGAGTTTTGGCCTGTCTGGTGACATCGCCATGTGGTAAATTAATTAGACCAATAAGAAAGAGTTCCAAACCTCTGACAATAACAGCTAGTTTTCCACTCCCCACTCAGACCAAAATTCTTACTTGAGAAATTGCTCTTGCTAAGAAGTAATTATTTATTGTTAACCATTGATGAAAACAATCACAGTAAGGTACTTAATTGTTACCCAGAAATTATTTGATATTGAGATAAAAGCGGGTGCAATGGGCCTTTAAAAGATGCATGTACGTACAGTGCACTTGGAAAGTTCAGTACCCTTGACTTTATCCACATTTTATGTTACATCAATATTCTACTATGGATACAATACATTTTTCCCTCAATCTACACACAATAACATGAACAGGTGTTTAGAAAAAAAATTAAAAATAAGAAACAGAAATAACTTATTCACATAAATATTCAGACCCTTTGCTATGAAACTCGAAATTGCGCTCAGGTGCATCCTGTTTCAATTGATCATCCTTGAGATCTTTCTACAACTAGATTGGAGTCCACCTGTGGTAAATTCAATTGATTGGACATGATTTGTGTGGGTGGACCGTTTGAGTTTGTCCGTGATGTGTACGCTGAGGAACTTCTCCACTACTGTCCCGTCGATGTGGATATGGGGGGTGCTCCCTCTGCTGTTTCCTGAAGTCCACAATCATCTCCTTTGTTTTGAGTGTGAGGTCATTTTCCTGACACCACACTCCGAGGGCCCTCACCTCCTCCCTGTAGGCCGTCTCGTCTTTGTTGGTAATCAAGCCTACCACTGTAGTGTCGTCTGCAAACTTGATGATTAAGTTGGAGGCGTGCATTGCCACGCAGTCATGGGTGAACAGGGAGTACAGGAGAGGGCTGAGAACATGCCCTTGTGGAGCCCCAGTGTTGAGGATCTGCGGGCTGGAGATGTTTCCTACCCTCACCACCTGGGGGCGGCCCGTCAGAAAGTCCAGGACCCAGTTGCACAGGGCGGGGTCGAGTCCCAGGGTCTTAATGACGAGTTGAGGGTATTGGGTGTTAAATGTCGAGCTGTAGTCGACGAACAGCATTCTTACATAGGTATTCCTCTTGTCCAGTTGGGTTAGGGCAGTGTGATTACGATTGTGTCGTCTGTGGACCTATTGGGGCTGTAAGCAAATTGGAGACGTCTAGGGTGTCAGGTAGGGTGGAGGTGATATGATCCTTGACTAGTCTCTCAAAGCACTTCATGATGACGGAAGTGAGTGCTACGGGGCAATAGTCGTTTAGCTCAGTTACCTTAGCTTTCTTGGGAACAGGAACAACGGTGGCCCTCTTGAAGCATGTGGGAACAGGGATGGGATAGGGATTGACTGAATATGTCCGTAAACACACCAGCCTGCTGGTCTGCGCATGCTTGGAGAACACGGCTAGGGATGCCGTCTGGGCCGGCAGCCTTGCAAGGGTTAACACGTTTAAATGTTTTACTCATGTTGGCTGTGGTGAAGGAGAGCCCACAGGTTTTGGTAGCGGCCCGTATCAGTGGCAGTGTATTGTCCTCAAAGTGAGCAAAGAAGTTGTTTAGTTTGTCTGGGAGCAAGACATCGGGGTCCCCGACGGGGCTGGTTTTCTTTTTGTAGTCTGTGATTGACTATAGACCCTGCCACATACCTCTCGTGTCTGAACCGTTGAATTGCGACTCTACTTTGTCTCTATACTGACGCTTAGCTTGTTTGATTGCCTTGCGGTGGGAATAGCTACACTGTTTGTATGTTTCCGGTCACCTTGCCCTGGGTACATCACCGATGCACTTGCTAATAAACTCGCTCACCGAATCAGCGTATACATCAATGTTGTTGTTCGACGCTATCCGGAACATATCGCAGTCCACGTGATCGAAGCAATCTTGAAGCGTGGAATCAGATTGGTCGGCTCAGTGTTGAACAGACCTGAGCACTGGCATTTCCTGTTTTAGTTTGTCTGTCTGTAGGCTGGGAGCAACAAAATGGAGTCGTGGTCAGATTTGCCGAAAGGAGGGCGAGGGAGGGCTTTGTATGCATCACGGAAGGAAGAGTAACAATGATCCAGGATTTTGCCGGCCCGGGTCGTGCATTCGATATGCTGATAAAATTTAGGGAGCCTTGTTTTCAGATTAGCCTTGTTAAAATCCCCAGCTACAATAAATGCAGCCTCAGGATGTGGTTTCCAGTTTAGAGTCCAATGAAGTTCTTTCAGGGCCATCGAGGTGTCGGCTTGGGGGGGGGGGGGGGATATACACGACTGATTATAATCAAAGAGAATTATCTTGGTAGATAATGCCATCAGCATTTAATTGTAAGGAATTCTAGGACAGGTGAACAAAAAGACTTGAGTTCCTGTATGTTGTTATGATCACACCATGACTCGTTAATCATAAGGCATACACCCCCGCCCTTCTTCTTACCAGAGAGATGTTTGTTTCTGTCGGCGCAATGCGTGAAGAGACCAGGTGGCTGTACCGACTCTAACGTATCGCGAGTGAGACATATTTCCGTGAAACAAAGAATGTTACAATCTCTGTCTCTCTGGAAGGCAACCCTTGCTCGGATTTCGTCTACCTTGTTGTCAAGAGACTGGCAAGTAGTATACTTGGTACCGGTGGCCGATGTGCCGATCTACGGAGCCTGGCCAGAAGACCGCTCCGTCTGCACTAGAGGTCGACTGATTAATCGGAATGGCCGATTTCAAGTTCATAACAATCGGTAATCGGTATTTTTGGACACTGATTTGCCTATTTTTTATACCTTTACTTAACTAGGCAAGTCAGTTAAGAACACATTCTTATTTTCAATGACGGCCTAGGAACGGTGGGTTAACAGCCTTGTTCAGGGGCAGAACGACAGATTTTTACCTTGTCAGCTCGGGGATTCAGTCTTGCAACCTTACGGTTAACTAGTCCAACGCTCTAACCACCTGCTTTACATTGCACTCCACGAGGAGCCTGCCTGTTACGCGAATGTAGTAAGAAGTCAAGGTAAGTTGCTAGCTAGCATTAAACTTATCTTTTAAAACAATCATAATCACTAGTTAACTACACATGGTTGATGATACTACTAGATTATCTAGCCTGCGTTGCATATAATCTATGCGGTGCGCATTCGCGAAAAAGGACCGTCATTGCTCCAACATGTACCTAACCATAAACATCAATGTCTTTCTTAAAATCAATACACAAGTATATATTTTTAAACCTGCATATTTAGCTAAAAGAAATCCAGGTTAGTAGGCAATATTAACCAGGTGAAATTGTGTCACTTCTCTTGCGTTCATCGCATGCAGAGTCAGGGTTTGGGCCGCCGGGCTCGTTGCGAACTAATTTGCCAGAATTTTACGTAATTATGACATAACATTGAAGGTTGTGCAATGTAACAGGAATATTTAGACTTAGGGATGCCACCCATTAGATAAAATATGGAACGTTTTGTTTGAGATGTTAGGTCATTAATATGGTCGAATTCGGAAACTAAGGCTTGTATTTCTGTGTGTTTATTATATTATAATTAAGTCTATGATTTGATAGAGCAGTCTGAGCGGTGGTAGGCACCAGCAGGCTCGTAAGCATTCATTCAAACAGCACTTTCGTGCGTTTTGCCAGCAGCTCTTCACAATGCTTCAAGCATTTCGCTGTTTATGACTTCAAGCCTATCAACTCCCAAGATTAGGTTGGTGTAACCGATGTGAAATGGCTAGCTAGTTAGCGGGGTGCGCGCTAATAGCGTTTCAAACGTCACTCGCTCTGAGACTTGGAGTAGTTGTTCCCCTTGCTCTGCATGGGTAACGCTGCTTCGAGGGTGGCTGTTGTCGATGTGTTCCTGGCTCGAGCGAGGAGAGGGACGGAAGCTATACTGTTACACTGGCAATACTGAAGTGCCTATAAGAACATCCAATAGTCAAAGGTATATGAAATATAAATCGTACAGAGAGAAATACTCCTATAATAACTACAACCTAAAACTTCTTACCTGGGAATATTGAAAACTCATGTTAAAAGGAACCACCAGCTTTTATATGTTCTCATGTTCTGAGCAAGGCACTTAAACGTTAGCTTTCTTACATGGCACATATTGCACTTTTACTTTCTTCTCCAACACTTTGTTTTTGCATTATCTAAACCAAATTGAACATGTTTCATTATTTATTTGAACTAAATAGATTTTATTGATGTATTATATTAAGTTAAAATAAGTGTTCATTCAGTATTGTTGTAATTGTCATTATTACAAATAAATAAAACACTTTTACAAACAGCCAATTAATCGCTAGCAGCTTTTTTTGGTCCTCCAATAAATCGGTATCGGCGTTGAAAAATCATAATCGGTTGACCTCTAGTCTGCACCTTCTACGGCGCCGTTGTTTTGGGTCGCCTGCTGGGATCCGATCCATTGTCCTGGGTGGTGGACCAAACAGAATCCGCTTCGGGAAAGTCGTATCCCTGGTCGTAATGTTGGTAAGTTGACGTTGCGCTTATTTCCAATAGTTCCTCCCGGCTGTATGTAATAAGACTTAAGATTTCCTGGGGTAACAGTGTAAGAAATAACACAAAAAACAAAGTACTACATAGTTTCCTAAGAACGCGAAGCGAGGCGGCCATCTCTGTCAGCGCCAGTAAAAGCACATGACAGCGCGCTTGGAGTTTGCCAAAAAGCACCTAAAGCGCTCTCCTCAGCAGAACACACAATCCATAATAGTCTCTGGCACTACCCCTCTGACAGAAGACTGGGTTGCCATGACGGAGGCCTTGGCATCTATGTAATCAGACAGCCCATACTCTGATCATGTTTCCTGTTAAAGGGCCGGTGCATCAATGAACTGGGGAAAACACATGGTGATACTTTGAGACATGCTTTACTGTAGCCCTCAGAAACATACTAGCACAGGGAGAAACTCAATCGTCAACAACATTTAAATCTGTCAAGATTTCCACTATAGGCTCTTCCCAATGCGAGTGAGCTAGCCTAAAGAAAGATTTATATTCTGTTGTCTGATGTCATATATCAGGCAAAATCTTATTAATAATAGTGAGTGTGTGTGAATGCGTGTCCCTCACCTTGCTGATGATAGTGTAGAAGTCATGGTCTGGGTCCATGGTGGGAGGAGGGATATCGAAGCTCCGCCTCCAGATCTTCACCTGAGCCTCTCCATGCTTGGCAGCAGTCTCTGACTTGTTTAACCCCGTCAGGCCACCGTAGTGGCGTTCGTTGAGGCGCCAGGTCCGGTGGACAGGAAGCCACATCTGGTCAATGCTGTCCAGACACAGCCAAAGAGTGCGGATGGCCCTCTTTAGAACTGAGGTGTAGCATACGTCAAACTCATAGCCAGCATCTGAGGAAGAGAAAGGTTGTGAGCAGGTTTGATTCATGATGATTTGTGGGTGGGTGGATGGATGGATCAACAGAGTAAGACTAGGAAATCAACAAATGGTCAAGTTCTGGGTTGGGACAAAAGCTTATGCTAGGTCGACAGGACCAGGAATGGATTCGATGGAGAGTACAACACCTGGACACTACTGTAGACTATTTTTACATAATTCAAGCAAGCAACGTCATCATCTCCATCACTCCAGTGTTAATTTGCTAAATTGTAATTACTTCGCTTCTATGGCCTATTTATTGCCTTACCACACTCACGCCGTTTGCACACACTGCATATAGACTTTTTTCCCCCTATTGTGTTATTGACGTACGCTTGTTTATTCCATGTGTAACGCTGTGCTGTTTGTGTCGCACTGCTTTGCTTTATCTTGGCCAGGTCGCAGTTGTAAATGAGAACTTGTTCTCAACTAGCTTACCTGGTTAAATAAAGGTGAGAAAAAAAATGAAAAAAGTCGCTGGTTAAATTCATCAGCTGACATAGCACGGGTTACTAAAAGTCTTCGTTTTGGGCCAAATATGACTATTTAGTCAGAAACACCAGATATTTCCCTAACCAATAGAATAAGGCTTGATTTTACTACCTGTACGAAGCAGCACGTCTAGAACTGCAGGTTCACATCCTTCGGAAAAGCTGTGACGTCAAAAGCGGTGGAGTCGGGATCTCCGTTGCTCATTTGTCCACAGTGAAAGGGGGCTGAACTAATAGGCCACCAGAGGGCATTCTATTAATGTCCCGAGCGAACCGGGTTAGCGTTGATTGCATTCGATTTGGAGCCGGCTGCGTCCCGGGCGTGAGCCAGGTGACCCCGTTTTGGCCACCAACACGTTGAGTAATGAGTAGGATTCTGTGTTTTCACATGCAGAAGTGATTGCATTTGATACAAAAGCTTATCTGCCTTCCCAGTGAATCATGTTGCCTTGTTGACAACATGAACGAGAGCCGAAGATTACTGTTCGATTTGAGAAAGACGCTCCTTCCTCACCGCTTTTGACCGTTCACGTAATAAGCCATAGCCCGGTGCACTTAATCGAACTCCTTATTAGAACGGGGCATGAACAAAGTGGAAATGAGGGCGTGATTGACAAGGGGAGACACCACCATTCTATGTCAAATCGATGGAATTGTCGTGTAACAAGTGGTTTCACATCTACATGTTTTATTGTAAATCATCAATAATAGTTGAGATCCCTTCAAGCGGCAAAAAAAATGCCAAATGTGCAGGCACAGGTCTTTCAATAAACAGAGAATGGAAATGTACAATCAGTCAGTTGCATTAGTGAGGACATTTGATGTGTTGTGTCTGGTATACTATCCTACAATGCAAGTAACTAGCTGGTCAAATAAAATAGAACTAGAATCCACCTTTCAGGGCCTGTCCTCCTCTCCTCGCCTCCCGTTCTCCAGTCTCGCTCAGATCGGCGTCGAACCAGCCACAAAATCTGTTCTCCTGGTTCCAGTTGCTCTCTCCGTGGCGGATCAACACCAGCTTGTAGGCGGCCATAGTGATAGAAGTATCTTAATTTGAACAAGCTCCGTATATAAGGAGGAAACGCCGCTGTTCAAGTTGAAAAGAAGCAACAGAATGGCTGGACCCAGCCAGCTACTTTTGAAGCTAGAAAATATGAGTGATGCGATTGGTTATTTTCTCACTCTGTGTTTCACACCAATCCAATAGGATCCCGCTGCAGTAGGCCTACTTCCTGAATATTTCTCGACCAATGAAATAAAGGTAGGCGGGCACATGGGCCCATGACCTTCACAGTGAACAGGTATTTTATAGCTGTATTATAATGTTTTGTAGTTTGATACCTACAATGTGACTACTACCACATTTCAGTGGCATCAAAAGCAACCACTGAATTTGGACTGAAAATGATGAAGGATTGTAAATGTTATGATAGAATACTTAACTACCAGCGCCCCAATCTCACCTGATTTATCACATTCCTTTGATCAGTTGGGTGGATCATTCAGAATACGGATCATTCAGAATAATTCAGAGTCATCGCGACAGTTTTAGTAATCATCACTGCATTCTCAACCATCTTTGATGTCAAATAGGTCGATCAATTTTTTTCAAAATTATAAAACGCAACATGCAGCAATTTCAAAGACTTTACTGAGTTCATACAAGGAAAACAGTCAATTGAAATAAACAAATTAGGCCCGAATCTATGGATTTCACATGACTGGGAATACCGATATGCATCTGTTGATCACAGATACCTTTAAAAAAAGGTAGGGATGTGGATCAGAAAACCAGTCAGTAACTGGTGTGACCACCATTTGCCTCATGCAGCGCGACACATATCTCCTTCCCATAGATTTGATCAGGCTGTTGATTGTGGCCTGTAGAATGTTTGTCCCACTCGTTTTCAAAGGCTGTGTGAAGTTGCTGGATATTGGCGGGAACTGGAAAATGTGGTCGTAGACGTCAATCCAGAGCATCCCAAACATGCTTAATGGGTGACATGTCTGGTGAGTATGTAAGCCATGGAAGAACTGGTACATTTTCAGCTTCCAGGAATTGTGTACAGGTCCTTGCAAGATGGGGCCATGCATTATCATGCTGAAACATAAGATGATGGTGGTGGATGAATGGGACAACAATGGGCCTCAGGATCTCGTCACGGTATCTCTGTGCATTCAAATTGCCATTGATAAAATGCAATTGTGTTCATTGTCTGTTGCTTATGCCTGCCCATACCATAACCCCACCAACACCATGGGGCACTCTGTTCACAACGTTTACATCAGCAAACCGCGCACTCACACATCGCCATACACGCTGTCTGCCATCTGCCCTGTACAGTTGAAACCGGAATTCATCCATGAAGAGCCCACTTCTCCAGCATGCCAGTGGCCATCGAAGGTGAGCAATTGCCCACTGAAGTCGGTTATGACGCCGAAGTCAGGTCAAGACCCTGGCGAGGACTACTAGCACCAAGATTAGTTTCCCTGAGACGGTTTCTGACAGTTTGTGCAGAAATTCTTGGGTTGTGCAAACCAACAGTTTCATCAGCTGTACGGGTGGCTGGTCTCAAATGATCCAGCAGGTGAAGAAGTCGGATGTGGAGGTCCTGGCGTGGTTACATGTGGTCTGCGGTTGTGAGGCCAGTTGGACGTACTGCCAAATTCTAAAACAACGTTGGAGGCACCTTATGGTAAAGAAAGGAACATTAAATTATCCGGCAACAGCTCTGGTAGACATTCCTGCAATCAGAATGACAATTGCACATTCCCTCAAAACTTGAGACATCTGTAGCATTTGGTTGTGTGACAAAACTGCACATTTTAGAGAGGCCTTTTATTGCCCCAGCCCAAGGTGCACCTGTATAATGATCATGCTGTTTAATCAGCTTCTTGATATGCCACACCTGTCAGGTGGATGGATTATCTTGGCAAAGGAGAAATGTTCACTAACAGGGATGTAAACAAATTTGTTCACAAAAGTTGCGAGAAATAAGCTTTTTGTGTATATGGAAAATTTTGGGGATCTTTTATGCAAAAATTTCAAAAACTCTGTTTTTGCTTTGTCATTATGGGGTATTGTGTGTAGATTAATGAGGGGGGAAAACAATGTAATCCATTTTAAAATAAGGCTGTAACGTAACAAAATGTGAAAAAAGTTAAGGGGTCTAAATACTTTTTGAATGCACTGTACGGGTTTCTAACTCCATTGAGAAATGGTAATCAGAATCAGAGATTATGCAACAGATCTGCTTTGCTAACACTGGTTAAAAAGTGTTCAGAGACTCCACTGATAACATCGACGAGCTAACATCCTCCATCATTGGCTTCATAAGGAAATGCATCTGCAATGTTGTCCCCACAGTAAAGGTTAGTTGCTTCCCAATCAAAAGCCCTGGATTAACACAGAGGTTGGTGCTAAAATAAAGGACAGTGCTACCACATGCAGGGCTATCACAGACAACCCTGAGGCTACGGCTGAGGAAAGGAAAAAGCACAAGATGTCCTGTTACGACCTCCGCAGAGTCATCAAATGAGCAAAAGGACAATATAGGAAAAAGGTGGGCTTTGACGCTGCCGCTTGTTGCACGGGCTATAGTCCATTACAGATTATAAAGGAATACCCAGCCGTGATCTGCCCCACGATGCCTCTCTTCCAGATGAACTCAATGCATTTTATGTACGCTTTGGCAATAACAACGTGCGTGAGGGCCACCACCCACCCAGAGGACTGGGTGATCGCGCTCTCCGAGGCCGACATGAGTAAGGTCTTTAATCAATTAATTCCGCCCTGTAGCACTCACATACTACTTTACTCATCTCATATGTATATACTGTATTCTATTCTACTGTATTTTAGTCACTCTAACACTAACATTGGTCAATCTAATATTTTTATATTTCTTAATTCCATTTTTTTACTTTTAGATTTATGTGTATTGTTATGAATTGTTAGATACTACTACACTGTTGGAACTAAGAACACAAGCATTTCGCTACACCCACAATAACATCTGCTAAATATGTGTATGTGACCAATAAAATTTGATTTGATCTGTAATCATGAAGTGCTTTGAAAGGTTGGTAATGGCACACATCAACTCCACCATCCCAGACACCCTAGACCCACTCCAATTTGCATACCGCCCCAACAGATCCACAGACGACGCAATCTGCTGTATCTTCCACCCTCATTCCTACAGAACACATGATTGGGTAGGGATCACTAACCCCTGTAGATTCCTCCTAAACCTCCCAATTACATCTGCCTGCCAATGAACTCGAGATCAGAGTAAGAGCCAGAGCAGATTCATTCCCATTTACTGGGTCAATCCTCGTTTCCTCGGCCATCATTAAGGCACACAAGCCCTTTCTCATCCAGGAGTTCCTCCAACACTTATCCATTTACATCAGTCTGTGACCCTCCCCAGAGTGTACTGAGTTGTCACAATGCTTCAGCAAATGTACATTATCCCAGGGGTGTTGGAAGACACAATGTAAGGAACCTAATTTATATCCCTCTTACAGCCCTGAATGCCTCTGTGGATCCTACAGCTATTGCATGCAGTAATCATATGCCTATGAACCAGAGTTATACTGTTAGCACTGAGGTGTTGTGCCCTAGCAGGAAGTCCACTGTGTGCAGTTCACCCTGCACTAACATAAATAACCTGAGCATGTCTACCTCTGCCAAGCTTCCCAGTAAAGTAAGAAAAACAATCAAGCATCCCAGAAAAGTGTTAAAAATAGCCCATGTTAACATATGTAGCTTAAGAAACAAGGTTCATGAAATCAATAATTTGCTAGTAACATTCATATTCTAACAATCTCTGAAACTCACTTAGATAATATGTTTGATGATACAGTGGTAGCAATACATGGTTATAATATCGACAGAAATGCCAGGTGGAGGTATGGCTGTTTATATTCAGAACCACATTCCTGTAAAGCTTAGAGAGGATCTCATGTTAATACTGTTGAAGTAATATGGCTTCAGGTTCATCTGCCTCACCTAAAGCCCATTCTGGTGGGAAGCTGCTTTAGACCACCAAGTGCTAACTGTCAGTATCAGGATAATATGTGTGAAATGCTTGATAATGTATGCGATATCAATAGAGAGATATATTTTCTGACCGATTTTAAATATTGACTGATTTTCATCAGGCTTCCCACTCAAGATAAAGCTTCAAGCTGTAACTACTGCCTGCAAACTGGTTCAGGTTATCAATCAACCTACCAGGGTAGTTACAAACAGCACAGGAATGAAATCATCAACATGTATTGATCACATCTTTACTAATGCTGCAGAAATTTGTTTGAAAGCAGTATCCAAATCCATTGGATGTAGTGATCACAATAAAGTTGCCATATCTAGGAAAACCAGGTTCCAAAGGCTGGGCAGAATATAGTGTATAAGAGGTCATACAATAAGTTTTGCAGCGATTCCTATGTTGATGATGTAAAGAATATTTGTTGGTCCGTGGTCTGTAATGAGGAGCAACCGGACACTGCACTTGACACATTTATGAAATTGTTTATCCCAATTACTAATAAGCATGCACCCATTAAGAAAATGACTGTAAAACGGTTAAATCCCTATGGATTGATGAGGAATTTAAAAATGGTATGGTTGAGCGGGATGAGGAAAAATAAATGGCAAATAGGTCTGGCTGTACAACCGATTGGCAAATGTACTGCAAATTGAGAAATCATGTGACTAAACTGAATAAAAAGCAGAAGAAAATACACTATGAAACAAAGACAATTCACAAAGAATGATAGTAAAAAGCTTTGGAGCACCTCCATCATTCATTGAATAAGATGGCTCATTTATCACAAAACCCACTGATATTGCCAACTACTTTCATTATTTTTTCATTGGCAAGATTAGCAAACTTAGCAATAAATGCTGACACTACACATCTAAGTATATCTGACCAAATTATGAAAGACAAGCATTGTAATTTTGAATTCCATAAAGTAAGTGTGGAATAGGTGAAAAAATATTGTTGTCTATCAACAATGACAAGCCACCTGGGTCTGACAACTTGGATGGAAAATTACTGAGGATAATAGTGGACGATATTGCCATTCCTATTTGCCACATATTCAATTTAAGTCCACTAGAAAGTGTGTGCCCTCAGGCCTGTTGGGAAGCAAAAGTTATTCCCCTACCTAAGGATAGTAAAGCCCCCTTTACTGGCTCAAATAGCCGACCAATCAACCTGTTACCGACTCTTTGTAAACTTTTGAAAAAAAATGTGTTTGACCAGATACAATGCTATTTTACAGTAAACAAATTGACAACAGACTTTCAGCACGCTTACAGGGAAGGACATTCAACAACCACAGCACTTACACAAATGGCTGATGATTTGCTGAGAGAAATTTATGAAAAAAGATTGTGGGGGCTGTTTTTTTAGACTTCAGTGCGGCTTTTGACATTATCGATCATAGTCTGTTGCTGGAAAAACGTATGTGTTATGGCTTTACACCCCCTGCTATATTGTGGATAAAGAGTTATCTGTCTAACAGAACACAGAGGGTGTTCTTTAATGGAAGCCTCTCCAACAATCAGGAATTCCCCAGGGCAGCTGTCCAGCCTGTTAGGGACAGACGTTCCGCTAGCGGAACGCCTCACCAATATCCAATGGTATAGAGTGGCGCGAATTACAAATACCTCAAAAATGCAAAAACTTCAATATTTCAAACATATGACTATTTTACACCATTTTAAAGACAAGACTCTCCTTTATCTAACCACATTGTCCGATTTCAAAAAGGCTTTACAACGAAAGCAAAACATTAGATTATGTCAGGAGAGTACCCAGCCAGAAATAATCACACACCCATTTTTCAAGCTGGCATATATGTCACAAAAACCAAAACCACAGCTAAATGCAGCACTAACCTTTGATGATCTTCATCAGATGACACTCCTAGGACATTATGTTATACAATACATGCATGTTTTGTTCAATCAAGTTCATATTTATATCAAAAAACAGCTTTTTACATTAGCATGTTTTGTTCAGAACTAGCATACCCACCGAAAACTTCCGGTGAATTTACTAAATTACTCACGATAAACGTTGACAAAAAACATAACAATTATTTTAAGAATTATAGATACAGAACTCCTTTATGCAATCGCGGTGTCCGATTTTAAAATAGCTTTTCGGCGAAAGCACATTTTGCAATATTCTGAGTAGATAGCCCGGCCATCATGGCTAGCTATTTTGACACCCACCAAGTTTGGCACTCACCAAACTCAGATTTACTATAAGAAAAATTGGATTACCTTTGCTGTTCTTCGTCAGAATGCACTCCCAGGACTTCTACTTTAACACCCAATGTTGTTTTGGTTCCAAATAATCCATAGTTATATCCAAATACCTCCGTTCTGTTCGTGCGTTCAAGTCACTATACGAAGGGTGACGCGCCGGCGCGTTTCATGACAAAACATTTCAAAATATTCCATTACCGTACTTCGAAGCATGTCAAACGCTGTTTAAAATCAATTTTTATGCGATTTTTCTCGTAAAATAGCGATAATATTCCAACCGGGAGACGTTGTATCCGTTCAAACACTGAAAGAAGAAAATGGAGTCATCACATCCACGCGCGCGCCAGTGTCATTGTTCTCAGAAGGACCACTCTCCAAAACCCCTACTGTTTTTCGCCCAGAGACTGCAGAGTTATCATTCAACGTTCTGGCGCCTTCTGAGAGGCAATGAAAGCCTTAGAAAATGTCACGTTACAGCAGAGATCCTGTATTTTTGATAAAGAGGCTACAGAAGGCCAAGAAATGGTCAGACAGGGCACTTCCCATAAAGAATCTTCTCAGGTTTTGGCCTGCCATATGAGTTCTGTTATACTCACAGACACCATTCAAACAGTTTTAGAAACTTTAGGGTGTTTTCTATCCAAATCTACTAATTATATGCATATTCTAGTTTCTGGGCAGGAGTAATAACCAGATTAAATTGGGCACGTTTTTTATCCGGCCGTGAAAATACTGCCCCCTATCCCAAATAGGCTAGGCCCCTTACTTTTTTCTAACTTTACTAATGACCTGCCACTGGCTTTGAGTAAAGCCAGAGTGTCTATGTATGCAGATGACTAAACACCATATACGTCAGCTACCACAGTGACTGAAATGACTGCAACACTTAACAAATCGTTTCAGAGGAATCAGTTAGTCCTAAATATTAAAAAGACTAAAAGCATTGTATTTGGGACATATCATTCACTAAACCCTAAACCTCAACTAAATCTTGTAATAAATAATGTGTTAATTGAGCAAGTTGAGGAGACTAAACTGCTTGGAGTAACCCTGAATTATAAACTGTCATGGTCAAAACATATTGATACAACAGTAGCTAGGATGGGGAGGTCTGTCCATAATAAAGCATTGCTCTGCATTCTTAACAGCACTATCAACAAGGCAGGTCCTACAGGCCCTAGTTTTGTCGCAACTGGACTACTGTTCAGTTGTGTGATCAGGTGCCACAAAGAGGGATTTAGGAAAATTGCAATTGGCTCAGAACAGGGCAGCACGGCTGGCCCTTGGATGTACACAGAGAGCTAACATGAATAATATGCATGCCAATCTCTCCTGGCTCAAAGTGGAGGAGAGATTGACTTCATCATTACTTGTATTTGTGAGAGGTATTGACATGTTGAATGCACCGAGCTGTTTGTTTGAATTACTGGTACACAGCGCGGACACCGATGCATACCCACAAGACATGCCACAAGAGGTCTCATCAGTCCTCCAGAACAGACAATGAGAGGCGCACAGTACTACATAGGGCCATGACTACATGGAACTCTATTCCACATCAAGTAACTCATGCAAGCAGTAAAATTAGATTTAAAAAATGATAAAAACACACCTTATAGAACAGCGGAGACTGTGAAACAATACAAACATAGCCACACACATCAAGTCAAACTTTATTTGTCACATGCCCCAAAAACATGAAGTGTAGACCATACCGTGAAATGCTTACTTACAAGCCCTTAACCAACAGTGCAGTTCAAGAAGAGTTAAGAAAATATTTAACAAATTAACTAAAGTAAAAAAATAAAAGAAAATAATAAAAAGTAACACAATAACGAGGCTATATACAGGGGGTACCGGTTAGTTGAGGTAATTTGTACATGTAGGTTGGGGTGAAGTGACTGCATAGATAATAAACGGCGAGTAGCAGCAGTGTACAAAACAAATGGAGGGGGGGGGGGGGGGGGGCTCCTTAACTGCTGTAATTGTTCAGCAGTCTTATGGCTTGGGGGTAGAAGCAGTTAAGGAGCCTTTTGGTCCTAGACTTGAAAGCGGCAGCTCTAGCCTTTACCTCGATTCAGATGTTTCCTATAATCCAAGGCTTCTGGATGGGATATGTACTGTTGTGTCTGGACTATCGTTAAATGTGAAGACCGTTATTTGATCAAATCAATTCTCTTGGTGTAATTATTATTATGCAATTAAACTAATAATGTAAACTTTAATTAACTAGGAAGTAGGGGCACCACGAAGAAAATGTATAGTCTCTATTTCCTGAATTGACATATCTTATCGGGTACAGTCTTCTATTAATCTTTACCTTCTGCTAGTCTCATTCCAAACGTAAAATTATTGGTTATCTGCACGAACCCTAGCATAAATTATGAATCAGCGATATACAAATTGGCTTAATTATTTATTTACTAACTAACTTAGTCAATCACAGAAATACATAACAAACAAACAGTAGATATTGGTTACTAACACAATGCATTGATAACATGATAGAAAAGTCCCTAGTGGGCTAAGCCGATATGACGGCTTGGTAGACAAAGGAAAGGGGTGGGGACTGAGAAAGAGTGGGAGAACAGAATGGATAACTGCACTCATAGAAATTGCTAATACTTCACATGAACGATCGCTCATTCAAAAATAAATTGCAATTTACATATTTACGAGTGTAAGTCTTGCTGTCTCTCTCTCTCTGTGGTCACTGGTCCATCTGCTGGAGAGCGTCGACAGAAAAGTCTCTGGTTGCATTTCCCTCGAAGATCAAAGTTGTAGGTGGTTAGAATGGATACTTCAGAGTACCATTCAGGAATGTTCTTAGAATAGGTGTTTTTGGCGGTTGTCGGTATTCTTGTTGTAGGTTTACGTCATTTCTAGCTGCAGACTAGTAATTCGTCGTCTAGAATTTCTCACTTATTCTGTAGTGATCGAAATTCTCAGATGCTCCACGTGGTATTGTTTTCTGGTCTTGTAGTTTTAAACATTTCACACGTAGCTTCAGCTGCATGTTTTCTAGTCTTAGAAATTCAACCATTTGCAACCTTAGCTTACACCGTGGTTTGTGTGGTCTGGTGTGAATTGCGTCACGAGTGGGTTTTATACACTTCAGTGTAACGATCGTCTGGAAGAGGGGACCAAGATGCAGCGTGGTAAGTGGTCATAATTATATTTAATGAAACACTTTAGAACAAACAAGAAAGAAAGAAAGAAAGAAAGAAAGAAAGAAAGAAAGAAAGAAAGAAAGAAAACGAAAGCCAACAGTTCTGCCAGGTGAACACACACAAGACAGAAAACAACTACCCACAAAACCCCAAAGGAAAACAGGCTGCCTAAGTATGACTCCCAATCAGCGACAACAATGTACAGCTGTCCCTGATTGAGAGCCATACCAGGCCAAAACAAAGAAATACAAAAACATAGAAAAAAGGACATAGAATGCCCACCCAAATCACACCCTGACCAAACCTAAATAGAGACATAAAAAGGCTCTCTCAGGTCAGGGCGTGACATTCAGAGAAAATGGCGGTCCCATGACGCCGACGTAATGTCTATGGCGTGGCCATTGATTTGGTTAACTTTATATGAAAAACCCATACCCTCATTTAGAAGGTTAACATCCCATTACATCTTTTCACAAATAGTTTCATGTTTAATCACATATGTTTCACAATATTTAGATGTAAACCTGAGCTGGGAAATGTACACGTTAAGAGATACAGTTATGTGTGTTTCCTGTCCTTCATGAGATCACCAAATGAAACACACTCGTCATAACTGCCCCCTAAGTGTCCACAGACCATTTCCACATTCAAAAGTAGAGGTATTGTTTAATTCTCCCATTTTGGGGATTAGGAGTTTGGCCAAGAGAGGTTATGTGTTCTTTTAGACTCTCTCAATACTGCATGGCAGTTTCTACCAGGTATTTATGACCTGTCGTAAAGTCATAAAACTGTGGAGAGAGAGGAGGGAGGGGCTATGATCCTCCCCCAGGGCACATCATGACAGTACCAGTACGTACGGTCACTGTGGGGACGACGTTGTCGATGCTTATGGCCTTATAGAGTTGGTTGAGTGAGGACTTACTGCCAGCATTGGTCTGTGGTGGTAAATAGACAGCTACAAATAATATAGATGAGAACTCTCTCGGTAGATAGTGTGGTCTACAGCTTTTCATAAGGTACTGTACCTCAGGCGAGCAATATCTCTAAACTACTATAATATTAGACATCGTGCACCCCTCGTCTTACCAGACGTAGCATCTCTGTTCTGCCGGTGCATGGAAAATCCCACCAGCTCTATATTATCCGTGTCATCGTTCAGCTACGACTCGCTGAAACATAAGATATTACAGTTCTTAATGTCCCATTGGTAGGATAATTGTAATCGTAGGTCATCAATTTTATTTTCCAATGATTGCATGTTAGCAAGTAGAATGGAAGGCAGTGGGAGTTTCCTCGCACACCTACGGATTCCCAGAAGGCAGCCTGATCTGCGTCCTCTTTTCCTCCGTCTTTTCTTCACGCAAATGACGGGGATTTGGGCCTGTTCCCGGGAGAGCAGTACAGTATATCCTTCTCGTCGGACTCGTTAAAGGAAAAAGCATCTTCCAGTTCGTTGTGAGTAATCGCTGTTCTGATGTCAAGAAGTTACTTTCGGTCATAGGAGATGGTAGCAGCAACATTATGTACAGAATAAGTTAAAAAATAAGTTATAAACAATGCAAAAAAAACTAACAAAATAGCACAATTGGTCAGGAGCATGTAAAGCGTTAGCCATGCTCTTCGGCGCCATCTTATGTAAATACATACACAGTCGTGAAGAGGGCACGATACATGCATACAAACACACAATATCATACGCACTATACACACACGTACACATGGATTTTGTGTTGTAGAAATGGGGTAGTAGTGTAGGGGCCTGAGGGTACACACTTAATATGTTGTGAAATCTGTTGTTAATGTATTGTAATGTTTTAGCAGCAGCTAATAGGGATCAATAATAAATACAAACGCAAATACAGTGGGCATTGAAATCCCCACACCACATCACCCGTCTCCTATTTTGACTTTCTACACTCCCAAGGTCCATCAACTCTCTTACAGAAGTTGTGTCATCGAATTGCCCCTACCCTGACCGACAGTCCCCTCACCCTATCACCAACCACCATCGCCTGTCCAATTCCCCTCCAGCAGAGGTGGAACTCAAGCTCCTTCACCACCTTTAAATACCCCCACCTGTCACTAATCAGTGTGCCAGACCTCACTGTTTCAGTTTGCAAGTGTTTTGTTACAAGACACGTTTTCTCTTGCTAACCACCACAATAGCCTTAACTCAAACCAACAGCAAGATAGTATTTTTACCACACCTCTGATCAGTTTTCACAGGCTGTAAAAGTCCAGTATTACCAGAATCCCCCCTCCCAACCACACTTCAACATAGTTGGTTCATAACCACATACAACTGGGAGAAATCCATTTTAACTCCCCTCCAACTGGCAATTACTAGTGGAGGGGTCAAGCCTGAGCTCTGACTTCTCACACATGCTGACCTCTGAGGTCAATTACCTCGGTAACAGCATTTTCGGCAGTTAAATGCAACTAAAAAACATTATTTATAAAAATATATTATGGTTTTTGAACGCTTTGTTTACAAGCATGAAAGCTGCACTTGTAGTTTATGGTTGACGCAGCGTTTCACAACGAGTTGAAAACAAGTGAATGCATCCTACTGGTATTTAAGCCTTCACAACTGGTAATTGCCACCTTCTCACTTGGTTATAAACGCAGCATTAGACATCTAGGAGGTTGGGCAGGGAAAGCGCCAATCGCGAGTCTCTATGCCAAGTGGGTGTGTCTTTACGCGGAAGACGACACTGTTTTGTTTGAAAGCTTGCAGTAGGCCAGAATCAGCAGCGTTGAGACAACAGCGTAGAAACAACTCGTCTGAGTCCCTCATCCTGGCTCTTATCTGTCCATTCGCCGACGCTTGTAATACCCCACATCCCACTTTGGGATGGACGAAACGAGCCCCCTCGTCTCCCCTCTCCAGGACTCCATAGATTACAACTACTGCCAGAGCGAAGCCAACAGTCCGAGAACGCCGGGTTCTGTTGTGCGAGTGTCGGCTGGGAGCCCGGGACGCAGCCGTGAGAGACAGCCGCTTCTGGACCGGGACAGAGGGAATTCTCCGCGGGATCCACACAGGAATGAGTTTCCGGAGGACCCGGAGTTTAGGGAGATCGTGAGAAAAGCAGAACAAGCCATAGAAGAAGAAATATTTCCAGAAAGGATCTGCCAAGGGTCCAGTGGTAGCTACTTCGTCAAAGACTCTCAAGGGGTGAGACAGACAAGCTTCTAGCTACTATGGTCTTTCTTTCTAGAGGGGGAGAGCGAGAGATGTAAAAAAATACAGACAGATAAACCGGGAGGAAGACGAATATGGAGAGGATGCCATCTCTCATGTTTGAAAATGTCCTTTGTTTTCAAGTAAATCATATAATTCAGTTTCATGCAGCAACAACATCACATGATTTTGCTTACTGTCTGTCTGCTCTGGCAACCTGCTGTTGCTGATTCTAGCCCTGACTGTGCAGTGATGTCATCATGTTCTGTATTGAGTTCCAGCATGTATCTGCAGTGTTGATTTTTGGGTTGAGGTGAGCATTTTACACATGGTGGCTTGTTTCTAGCCATGGTAGGTAGACCTTGCCGTATAGTAGATCGGTATATATACTGAACATATATATATATATATATATATATATATATATATATATATATATATATAAAAACGCGATGTAAAGTGTTCCCATGTTTCATGAGCTGAAAAAGATCACAGAAATGTACCATTTTCTCAAATGTTGTGCACAAATATGTTTACATCCCTGTTAGTGAGCATTTCTCCTTTGCCAAGATGATCCATCCACCTGACAGGTGTGGCATATCAAGAAGCTGATTCAACAGCATGATCATTACACCGGTGCTCTTTGTGCTGGGGACAATAAAAGGCCACTCTAAACTGCAGTTTTGTCACACAACACAATGCTACAGATGTTTTGAGGGAGTGTGCAATTGGCATGCTGACTGCAGTTATGTCCACCAGAGCTGTTGCCAGAATTTAATGTTAATTTCTCTACCATAAGCCGCCTCCAATGTGTCGTTTTAGAGAATTTGGCAGTACGTCCATCTGGCCTCACAAACACAGACCACGTGTAACCACGCCATCCCAGGACCTCCACATCCGGCATCTTTACCTGCGGGATCGTCTGAGACCAGCCACCCGGACAGCTGATGGAACTGTGGCTTTGCACAATCAAAGAGTTTCTGCACAAACTGCACAAATTGTCAGAAACAGTCTCGGGGAAGATCATCCGTGTGCTCATCGTCCTCACCAGGGTCTTGACCTGACTGCAGTTCAACATCGTAACTGACTTCAGTGGGCAAATGCTCACCTTCGATGGCCACTGGCGAGCTTGAGAACTGTGATCTTCACCGATAAATCCTGGTTTCAACTGTACTGGGCAGATGGCAGACAAGTATGACGTTGTGTGGGCGAGTGGTTTCCTGATGTGAACAGTGTGCCCCGTGGTGGTGGGGTTATGATATGAGCAGGAATAAGCTACAGACAATGAACACAATTGCATTTTATCGATGGTAATTTGATTGCACAGAGATACCGTGATGAGATTCTGAGGTCAATTGTCGTGCCATTCATCACCTCATGTTTCAGCATGATAATGCAGAGCCCCATGTCGCAAGGATCTGTACACAATTGCTGGAAGCTGAAAAAGTACCAGTTCTTTCATGGCCTGCGTACTCACTAGACATGTTACCCGTTGAGCATGTTTGGGATGCTCTGGATCAACGTGTACTCCAGTGTGTTCCATTTCCCGCCAATATCCAGCAACTTCACACAGCCATTGAAAAGGAGTGGGACAACATTCCACAGGCCACAATCAACAGCCTGATCAACTCTACGTGAAGGAGATGTGTCGCGCTGTATGAGGCAAATGGTGGTCACACCAGATACTGACTGGTTTTCTAATCCACACTCCTATCTTTTTTTTAAAGTTATCTGTGACCAACCAACGCATATCTGTATTCCCAGTCATGTGAAATCCATAGATTAGGGCCTAATGAATTGATTTCAATTGACTGATTTCTTCATATGAACTGGAACTGTAAAATCTTTGAAATTGTTTCATGTTGCATTTTATATTTTTGTTCAGTGTAGTTCAACCATGCTAGGCTGGGGGTGTGACCTGGCGGCATCTCAAAGCCCAGGGTCATTGGCAGTCAGGCTAGGAAAAACATCTGTGGGCTGCCAGCCCTGCATAATGCATAGAATAGCTAGAAGTTGCCCCCAGACACTGGTCTAAGGATAGAGACATTGTAAGATCCTAGACGTGCCTTTGGGCGACTTTTAACACAAGTGTGGTGCAAAGTGCACACAGGCCCAATCTCTCAGACATTAGCTGTCACTATCAGTTCTCAGGCCTAAGCTAATTGTAATTTGCTGCCATTCCTGTATAGAAAAGGTTGAGACATCTTGTCATACAGCTCGTTAGTTCCTTTTTAAATGAGGCAGGCTGGGAGAGAATTGTACAGACATTCTATGCATTGTTCACATGTCAGTAAGCTCGACCCTAGACCTGTCAATCTTTTTTTGAACCCATAGAAAATCAATTTAGCTTACTCTGTGTGTTTGTGTACCATGTAGGCTACTATCTGTGTGAAGATGTCGTAACTCAGGAGAGGTCATGTATTAGCAATCTGAATGGCTGAAGGTAGAAGCCTCCATTTTCTCTCCAGAGGTATGCCTAGTAATAAGCATCCTCACACTCTCTGAAGATGGCCACTTAATTTCCATTCCCTAGCCTCTCTCTCTCTCCTTTCTCTCAATTCCACATGCTCAATTAACACAGTTCTGTTACTCTCCTATGGACCAGTGAACTATTAAAGGCAACAGATATAACCTTATTACCAGGCACTGTCTCAGCCAAGGTTACATAGGCTGCGTTCCAGGGCGTCTTTACTGCAGTCATGGGACAAAACATTACCATGATTTTTTTTGGGGGGGGGGGATTTTCACAAAATGTAATCCGAGGAAGGATTATTGACATTTGTATTTTACAGTATAATTGAGAAATAATTAATTTAATTTTGAATATTTGTGACATGTTGGCCTTTTTATCCAGGTGTCCTTTAACATAATGTTTCCTCTGGATAAATCCATTGGAATTCAATGACTTTTTGACAGCATCTCTTTTGATTTAGACAGAACTTTCCATACATGTTTGCCCATGGAAGAAGTGGCTAGAAAGTTACTGTTTGGGCCTGAATGCCAAAATATTAAAGTTGACACATTTTGCATACCATACCATGAGACGTACTCTACATGGCCAAAGGTATGTGGACACCCCTTCAAATTAGTGGATTTGGCTATTTCAGTCACACCCGTTGCTGACAGGTGTATAAAATTGAACACACAGCCATGCAATCTCCATAGACAAACATTGGCAGTAGAATGGCCTTACTGAAGAGCTCCGTGACTTTCAACGTGGCACCGTCAAAGGATGCAACCTTTCCAACAAGTTAGTTCATCAAATGTGTAAAGCTCATCGCCATTGTACTCTGCAGCAGTGGAAACGTGTTCTCTGGAGTGATGAATCACGCTTCACCATCTGGTAGTCTGACGGAGGAATCTGGCTTTGGCGGATGCCAGGAGAATGCTACCTGCCCGACTGCATAGTGCCAACTGTAAAGTTTGGTGGAGGAGGAATAATGGTCTGGGGCTGTTTTTCATGTAATTTCTGTTAAGGGAAATATTAACGCTACAGCATAAATTGACATTCTAGACAATTCCGTGCTTCCAACTTTGTGGCAACAGTTTGGGGAAGGCCCTTTCCTGTTTCAGCATGACAATGCCCCCGTGCACAAAGAGAGGTCCATAGAGAAATTATTTGTCGATATTGTTGTGGACGAAATTGACTGGCCTGCGCAGAGCCTTGACCTCAACCCCATCGAACACCTTTGGGATGAATTGGAATGCCGACTGCGAGCCAGGGTTATTTGCCCAACAACAGTGCCCAACCTCACTGAAGCTCTTGTGGCTGAATGGATGCAAGTCCCTGTAGCAATGTTCCAATATCCAGTGGAAAGCCTTCCCAGAAGAGTGGAGGCTGTTATCGCAGCAAAGGTGGGACCAACTCCATATTAATGCCCATGATTTTGGAATGAGATGTTCGACGAGCAGGTGTCCACATACCTTTGGCCATGTAGTGTACATTTCTTCATCACTGGAAAAGATAAATGGTCAAGTTTTATATCATTACAAACAGTGTTGTCAATAATCCAATTTGTAAGTCGCTCTGGATAAGAGCGTCTGCTAAATGACTTAAATGTAAATGTAATAATGTTATTTCTTGAAAAAAAGTTTCAAATCATAATGTCATTTTTAAACCTTCAATGATCTAAAAACGCGTAAAGTTTCTTCCATATTCGCATATGTTGTAGCTCAGACCCTATTTCACATCATCTGAGGGGTTTGTGTTGTTCCCGCCATCGGTTGAGACACAGCATGCTATTGAAATGACACCCACCCTGTATTCAATCATAGAAATATAGATTTCATAGAATGGACCTACCCCTTCAGAAGACTGAAATTTAGCTAGTACACCATTGACATTTAAAAAATTTTTTTTTAATTAAACATGTTTACTTCTGATTACTACCACAAAGATGACCGCCAGTCCACCCTCTGTTGAATGATAACTTAAATGGTCATGGGCAATTCCACGGTAACGGATTTGCGCTTTAACTCAGATTTGTTACTTTAAAATGTATGCCAAACAATAAACATTGATTCCCAAGTTTAACAAACCGTACAAGGAATCAATTTGCCTAGACTGATTTACTTATGAACTGTAATTCAGTTTGAAATTGTTGCATTTATATTTTTGTTCAGTATAGTAAATGGAAAGAGGGTAGGTGCCAGTATGAGCTGGGAGAAGTGACATTAACTGGAAAGAGTGAGAGGGAGGGTTTGTCCAGACTGTTTTCTGCCTTGATTTGACCATCAGACAACAGAAATAGAAAAAAATCATTGAGCGGAACATAACAATATGCTTGTGGGAGGGAGGACCGTGGGAGGAAGGGAGGACCGTGGGAGGAAGGGAGGACCGTGGGAGGAAGGGAGGACCGTGGGAGGACCGTGGGAGGAAGGGAGGACCGTGGGAGGGAGGGCCGTGGAAGGAAGGAAGGAAGGGAGGACCGTGGAAGGAAGGGAGGGCCGTGGAAGGAAGGGGGGACCGTGGAGGGAGGACCGTGGGAGGGAGGCCCGTGGGAGGCGGGACCGTGGGAGGGAGGACTGTAGCAGGTGACTCAACTGTGTTTTTGTGACTGATTTCCCATTCTGCCAAAATGTCAAATATTCCAACTTCAATTATTTATTTCTCAGTTATGCTTTAAGATACAAATGTAAAATATATGTCAACAATCCTTCCTCCAAAGGACCATTCTATGGATGAAATCTTGTTCATGAGGAATCACCCATATGAAGTGGAGGCGAGACAGACTGACACTATTTCGTGTTGAGGTAGCTCTGCCTGCTGCTACACAAATCAGTGTCACCCTCGGCCCAAGAGGGAATTTACTCTTCATCTAATAGTTTAGCATCTCTGGATCCACAATGCCTTAACACTTATCCAGGTGTTGTGAGATCTGATCAACTGACACAGCCAGCGAGACTGCATTTAAGACTACCTGGAACGTGCCCATAGACTAGAAAGCTAGCCACAGTCTCTGTACTTAGCCTCCTGTGCTTCTGCTTCCACAGTCAATCATGTGAGGAAACTTAAGTTAATCTGATTGACTTTAATGGGTTGCGAAACAATTCCCATTCCAGCTCGTTAGCCCCAGCCTGCAGGTTCTGTTGTACCATGAATCACCCTCTGATGGCAGATGTTGTGCGATGTCACTTCCTCTGACACCACCGCTCACATTTGATGTATTAAGGACTGATGGGGCTGAGTCATGGTTAGAAGAAGGACAGGGTAGACGTTGCCTGTAGGCACAGATCAAGGGTCAGATTTTCCTTCCTTCAACGTAAACTTAACCATTTAGAGGGAAAATGCAAAAGAAATCTTAGATCAGTGTCTGGTTGGTACTGTGTCATCAGCAGGCCTCAGGTAATCAGTGAAGCACAGGCAGTATTTTGATACCTAAGTTTCTATCAAGCAAATGCTTTGTTTATCATATGATACTCCTGAGCAGTCTTTGTACACAGTAACAGTGTGCCTGAACCAACATTAGTGTCGTGACGATTTGGGTTCATCTAAAAATAGTAGATGAGTGTGCCACTGTGTTCTGTCCAACTTTGTACTGCTGCAAAACGGCAGTGTGGTTTCAGATGAGATTTGTATTTTATTGTGCAAAAACAAATCTCATTTTTCATAGCTATAGGATAATGTTAGATGCGTTTTACTCTCTCTCTTTCTCTCTTTCTCACGCTACAAATAAAGAATATTAATTGCGTGTAACTAGTAGTAGTAGTAATAATAATAATAATAATAATAATAATTTGTCTGTGTGTAGAAGGTCATAGGCGTGTTCAAGCCTAAGACTGAGGAGCCGTACGGTCAGCTGAACCCAAAGTGGACCAAGTGGCTCCAGAAGCTGTGTTGTCCCTGTTGCTTCGGACGGGACTGTCTGGTCCTGAACCAGGGTTATCTGTCTGAGGCCGGGGCCAGTCTTGTGGACCAGAAACTAGAGCTCAATGTCGTGCCCCGGACCAAGGTAAGAAGGGTTACAGGCAGACATTAGAAGCTGGGATGATAAACCGACAGTTATCGACACGGAACAAACCAACGATTTATCAATAATAACGTAGTCAAGTAGCCTTGACTAGAGGAATGTAAAGTTTGAAATGAAGTAGGCCTAAGTTTGCTCATATGGGTTATTGCTAACAGGACAATAATACCATTACAGTAGTAGGAGTAGTTCTAAGGGTAATATAAACAAGTAACTGGTGCTTATTAACTTCATAAGTATCGTTCAATGTATCGTTATCTTGATAATTCAGGCAATTTATTGTGATATGGATTTTTGTCCATATCCCCCAGTTCTAACACACACACACACACAAGGGTATGTACTGATAATTGACTGATCTCTCTGACTCTTATCTTTACCACCATCTCTTTCTCTCTCTCTTTAGGTGGTGTACCTGGCCAGTGATACGTTTAACTACAATGCTATAGACAGAGTCAAGTCTCGGGGAAAGAGGCTAGCTCTGGAGAAAGTTCCCAAAGTGGGACAGCGCTTCCACAGAATAGGCCTCCCTCCTAAGGTAGGTACGACTTCTGCCTAGGGTTCAGAACCTACAACTGGGTCCTGTTCATTAGGCATGAAACTGGAGAAAGCAGTCCGCAACAGTAAAGTACTACCGGAACTTAGTTTTCCATTGTACAACGTTTAGAAACGTTTTGCTACGGTGTGTTTTAATGAACACGACCCTGTTGATAGGGTGATTTCTGTCTCTGCCTCATGTAGTGTTGTTGACTAATTCAACCAATCAACAGCTCAACGGCTAATTGAATCAGGTGTGTTAGTGCTGGACTAGAACAAAAAGCCTGCACCCTCCATGGGTCCCCAGGACCAGAGTTGAAGAACACTGCCCTGAAATTAAATGCTATTGTAACACTTAAACCCTGCAGGTATAATCATTTAAAACTTCTTATAAGCATGTATGATCCTTTTATAATGTCTTAGAATAATGCTTATACATAATACATTTCACACATGACTCAGGTGGGATCATTCCAGTTGTTTGTGGAGGGCTACAAAGACGCAGACTATTGGCTGAGACGGTTTGAGGCGGAGCCTCTTCCAGAGAACACCAATCGGCAGCTGCAGCTTCAGTTCGAGAGACTGGTGGTCCTCGATTACATAATCAGGAACACAGGTGTGTGTGTGTGTGTGTGTGTGAGAGAGAGATTCGCGTGTGCGTGCACAGAGAAACTGGTGGTTCTGTATTTCATCATCAGGAACACAGGTGTGTGTGTGTGAGAGAGATTCGCGTGTGCGTGCACAGAGAAACTGGTGGTTCTGTATTTCATCATCAGGAACACAGGTGTGGTGTGTGTGTGTGTGTGTGTGTGTGTGTGTGTGTGTGTGTGTGTGGGAGGATGTATGACTGAATTTGATTTATTGTTGCTTAATGATGATGCTGTTGATGCTTGCAGATCGGGGAAACGACAACTGGCTGTTAAAATATGACTGTTCAATGGACACGGAAGGGAAACGGGTGAGTAGACGTATAAAATATTATTTAAACCTAGAGATTTCAATCTGTTAGTTAATCAATCAATTAGTTTTATAGGAACTTCTAAAAAAAGGTAAACTAGAACGTCACATTCATATCCTTCTGTCTGTTTGTGTAGGACACAGACTGGGTGGTGGTAAAGGATCCTATCATCAGACTGGCAGCCATAGACAACGGCTTGGCCTTCCCAATCAAACACCCTGACTCCTGGAGAGCCTGTGAGACACACACACACACACACACACACACACACAGAGAGACACACACACAGAGAGAGACACACACACAGAGAGAGACACACACACAGAGAGAGACACACACACAGAGAGAGACACACACAAAGAGAGAGACACACACACAGAGAGACACACACACACAGAGAGACACACACACACAGAGAGACACACACACAGAGAGACACACACAGAGAGACACGCAGAGAGAGACACACACACAGAGACACACACACACAGAGAGAGAGAGACACACAGAGAGAGACACACACACAGAGAGACACACACAGACACACACACAGAGAGACACACAGACACACACAGAGACACACAGACACACACAGAGAGACACACACACAGAGACACACACACACGCACAGAGACACACACACACAGACACACACACACACAGAGACACGCACACACAAACAAACTACTTTATTCCTCCTCTGTGTAGATCCATTCTACTGGGTGTGGCTGTCTCAGGCTAAGGTTCCTTTCTCTCAGGAGATTAGGGACTTAGTTCTGCCCAAACTGGCTGACCCCAACTTCATAAAAGACCTGGAGGAAGACCTCTACGAACTCTTTAAGGTTAGCAGGGGGTTTAATTTGCCTGGTCACAGATCTGTTTGTGCAGTTCTACCAATTCCTATGGACAGCAAACATATCTGGGACCAAGGTTTTTTTAATGGCCTTTTAACATCACAAAGTTATATTCTACTCTATTCTGTCATCCTCACAACACTGAATGTATCATGCCAGCGTTATTGAAGTTGTTGTGTGTATCCTACAGAAGGATCCAGGTTTTGACAGAGGGCAGTTTCACAAACAGATAGCTGTGATGAGGGGACAGGTGCGTTGTTGGAGGAATACCTGGACAGTGTCAGTATTTGTCTTTATATTGTCAGACTGGTACCCTGAGTGTGTGAAATTGTACATGTGGGCATGTGTGTATGCTAAGTTGTGCTGAAGCTCTGTATGTTTCTGTCACCAGATCTTGATTATGTAAGTCTGTCTGTCTGTTTAAACCTATGCTGAAACTCTGTATGTCTCTACCACCAGATCCTGAACCTGAGCCAGGCCTTGAAGGAGAGTAAGACCCCGCTACATCTGGTTCAGATGCCCCCAGTCATAGTGGAGACAGCCAGAGCACCACAGAGAGCCAACAGTGAGTCCTACACACAGAGCTTCCAGAGCAGGAAACCCTTCTTTACCTGGTGGTAGAGGAGAGGAGGAGGCCAAGTAGAAGAGGAGGCAAGCGGGGGAGTGAAGGAGGCAAGCGGGGGAGTGAAGGAGGCAAGCGGTGGAGTGAAGGAGGCAAGCGGTGGAGTGAAGGAGGCAAGCGGTGGAGTGAAGGAGGCAAGCGGTGGAGTGAAGGAGACTCAGGAGGGAGGAAGAATGGATATGGTTGGATCAGAAAGAGGAGGGGGGAGGAGGAAGATGAGAATTGATAGGAGGAATGAACCAGATTGAGAGACTGAAGAGTAGAGAGACAAAGGCCAAGTAGAAGAGTATAAAAGGAGAGAAAGAGGAGAAGAGCTTTGTCCAAAAACCTCTGCCTTAATCCTGTTTCATCAGCCAGTAAAGCTCTTTCCCGCTCCATAGCCAATAGGAAGCTAGGTATGTTTATACTTTCCCTGGAATCCATCACATTCACAGTTGTGCTTTAACTACAGACATTCACCAGAAAGATGGGAGGGTGGAGATGGAGAGAGATGAGTTACATTGAGTAAAGAGATAATGAGATTGTCTAGTGTCAACATTCAGAATGTCAAAAAAAAGAAGAGAAAGAAAGAGGTATGGTATATAGGAGAGTTTGGGTAGCCCTACACTGGTAGCTGGCTGAAATATGATTATAGAGACCAAAAACTGTGAAAGGCTCCAACTATAGTAGAGGTTCCCAATTGATGGTTCTATGGTAGCATTCTCTTTCACGGACTGAATGTGCAAAATGTCAATATATGGTAGTCCAATCAAATCCATCCAAGTGCACAGAAAAAGTTTTTACCTAAGGCTAAACATTTCAGCCCCAACTCTTAATTTTCCTTACCAAGTTACAGATTTAGTAGCATCTCTTATGGAAGCATGGCATTACCATGACATGTATGGCATGTAGCTAGCAAGCAGATAAGAAGTCAAGTGTCCTGATATTTGGTTTCCAAAATTCCGGTAACTTTCCCAAATTCCTAGGTTTTCCAGAAATCCTGGTTGGAGAATTACGGATTCCCTGCTTATGTCCTTCTGATTCCGGGAATCCTTGAACTTGAAAAACCTAAAGTTACAATAATCTTGCAACCCTATGGTGTATGAATGCTGTGGTCAGACATTCAGCGTGTGGGGCCTTATTTGAATGAGTCTCTTTCTTTGATACAGAAGAACCTGACTGCAGTAGCCTGGTTGGACCAGACTGAACACTGCATTTACCATTGTCAACACTTCAGTGTTAAGTCTGGGTTAACCAGGCTGACTTTAGGGCCAGGTTATAGGTGGTAGGTTTGAACTGCAGACTGAAGAGCCATGTTCATTAGGGTACACTGTAGGAAAGTTTTGCAATGGAAAATAAGACATAGAAGGATCTAACTTCACTCCTTTTCTGGCACTTTTCTTCCATATCATGCCTACTGAACATAACCCAGGCAACAGTACCTGATGTGTTATTGGCATGTGATGGCAGCCCTGTGGCACCACCTAGGGGAGGACTGCAATGTAGTCGGTCTCAAACACGCACATTGCCTGTCATGCTTGTTTCCCTACATCTCATTTTGTCTTTTTTACGTTGACATTTTTTGTATTTTGTTTTTTTTAATTGATATTTCCTGCTGTATCAACCAAACTGTTCTAATATATTGTATTGACAATGCACTGTACAAATGGTATTACAGAATGAAATACATAAAGAATTGTACTATTCCATTATCAGGGTCTCTTGTACTTTTCTTGTCTCGTAGGACGCATCCTGATTTTCTACCCTTCTCCCAAAGTGTGCAAGTAGTATGCACTTTCACACTTTATCACGTGGATTTAACAATGGTGGAAACTCAATCCACACCAATCATATGCTTTTAAATCCAAAGAGGGCGGAGAATTGGATGACAAACTTGGTTTAGTTTTTTATGAACATTTTAAAGTAATGTCTGTTCTGAAATTCTGTTCTGCAAAATCCTTTCAATGTCCACCAGAGAGAGAATGTTCAGAGAAGAAACCATTTATCATGAGTCAGCTCAGAGCACAGGAGGTTGGTTGGCACCTTAATTGGGGAGGACGGGCTCATAGTAATGGCTGGAACGGAATTCATGGAATGGTATCAAACTCATCGAAAGCAAGTGTTTGATACCATTTCATTCACTTCATTCCAACCATTATTATGAGCTGTCCTCCACTCTGCAGCCTCCTGTATCAGCAAGGCTTTACTGTACAACCGTATTCAGTGGTGTGAAACAGAAAGAACAGGGCTGTCACAATTTCCTATTTTATTGCTGCGTCTAGACAGGCAGCAACAACAACAAAAATATAGTCACTAATTGGTCTTTTGACCAATCAGATTAGCTCGGAAAAAGATCTGACGTGGAAAGGGAGGTGCGGACCGCCCAGTACATCACTGGGCTGTCCATCACTGGCCCGGAACATTGTTATACTCCAGCCACCTGAGCCATAGACTGTTCTCTCTGCTTCTGCACGGCAAGCAGTACCGGAGCATTAAGTCTGACACCAGCATCCTCCTGAAAAGCTTCTGTCCCTAAGCCATAAGGCTGGTAAATAGTCCATGTAGCCATTTTGTTAGCTATCTGCATTGACCCTTCTATTTAGTTTATTTTTGCTCTGTCTCTATGCACACTCACTGCACACTCCAACACACACACTTAATTTGCTCACACACTCATACTGACTACACACACTCTCATAATCATCAACTACAGTGCATTTGGAAAATATTCAGACCCCTTCCCTTTTTCCACATTTTGTTACGTTACAGCCTTATTCTAAATTGGATTAAATAAATGTTTTCCTTGTTCTACACTCAATACCACATGACAAAATGAAAATATGTTTTTAAAATTTTAGCAAATTTATAAAAAACAGAAATACCTTTTACATAAATATTCAGACCCTTTGCTATGAGACTCGAAATTGAGCTCAGGTGCATCCTGTTTCCATTGATCATCCTTGAGATGTTTCTACAACTTGGAGTCCACCTGTGGTAAATTCAATTGATTGGACATGGTTTGGAAAGGCACACCTGTCTATATAAGGTCCCACAGTTGACAGTGCATGTCAGAGCAAAAACCAAGCCGTGAGGTCGAAGAAATTGTCAGGATTGTGTTGAGGTGCAGACCTGGGGAAGGGTACCACAAAATTTGTGCAGCATTGAAGGTCCCCAAGAACACAGTGGCCTCCATCATTCTTAAATGGAAGAAGTTTGGAACCACCAAGACTCTTCCTTGAGCTGGCAGCCCGGCCAAACTGAGCAATGGGTAGAGGAGGGCCTTGGTCAGGGAGGTGACCAAGAACCCGATGGTCACTCTGACAGCGATCTAGAGTTCCTTTGTGGAGATGGGAGATCCTTCCAGAAGGACAACCATCTCTGCAGCACTCCACCAATCAGGCCTTTATGGTGGAGTGGCCAGACGGCCTGCTTGGAGTTTGCCAAAATGCACGTAAATACTCTCAGACCATGAGAAACAAGATTCTCTGGTTTGATGAAACCAAGATTGAACTCTTTGGCCTGAATGCCAAGCGTCACGTCTGGAGGAAACCTGGCACCATCCCTACGGTGAAGCATGGTTGTTGCAGCATCATGCTGTGGGTATTTTTTTCAGAGGCAGGGACTGGGAGACTAGTCAGGATCGAGGCAAAGTACAGAGAGATCCTTGATTAAAACCTGCTCCAGAGCGCTCAGGACCTCAGACTGGAGCGAAGGTTCACCTTCCAACAGGACAACGACCCTAAGCAGACAGCCAAGACAATGCAGGAGTGGCTTCGGGACAAGTTTCTGAATGTCCTTAAGTGGCCCAGCCAGAGCCCGGACTTGAACCCAATCTAACATCTCTGGAGAGACCTGTAAATAGTTGTGCAGCAATGCTCCCCATACAACCTGACAGAGCTTGAGGATCTGCAGAGAAGAATGGGAGAAACTCCCCAAATATAGATGTGCCAAGTTTGTAGCATCATACCCAAGAAGACTCGATACTGCAATTGCTGCCAAAGGTGCTTCAACAAAGTACTGAGTAAAGGATCTGAATAGTTATGTAAATGTGACATTTAATACATTTATCAGTTCCCTCTTCTGTTTGAGTGACATTTTGGTTTTCTTGCTTGGGAACATAACAAAATGGGGGCTCGTCCGGGATCTTGTTTCCCATGAGTATGGTAGTTTGTCTAGTCACTTACTCTGAAGCGCCCAGATATTTGAGTGTTCTAAATACACTTTGTGAGTTTCTGTCACTAATATCAACCCTGAGGAGTTTGTCATTTTGAACTTTAAGTTGGGGGTGCTCCTGAGTTGGGGGTGCTCCATTTTGAACTTTAAGTTGGGGGTGCTCCTGAGTGGCGCAGTGGTCTAAGGCACTGCACCGCAGTGCTAGCTGTGCCACTAGAGATTGTGTTCAAGTCCAGAGCCTGTCGCAGCCGGCCGCGACCGGGAGACACATAGGGCGGTGCACAATTGGCCCAGTGTCGTCAGGGTTAGGGGAGGGCTTGGGCGGCAGGGATGTCTTTGTCCCATTGCGCACTAGCAACTTTTGTGGCAGGCCGGGCGCAGTGCACGCTGACACGGTCGCTAGGTGTACGGTGTTTCCTCCAACACATTGGTGCGGCTGGGTTAAGTGGGTATTGTGTCAAGAAGCAGTGCAGCTTGGTTGAGTTGTGTTTCGGAGGACGCACGGCTCTCGACCTTCGCCTCTCCCGAGTCCTTACGGGAGTTGCAGCGATGAGACAAGACTAACTTCCAATTGGATACCACGAAATTGTGGATAATTTTTTAAAATAAAACTTTCAGTTGGAAGCATTTGTGGAAAACCTTACATGGGAGATACTCAATAACTGTACAAAGGCAAATCTGCTCATCATTTCAAGGCATTATGACATCAAGGTGGTATCTGGTGATCCAAAAGCAGTAGTCAAAGAGTTGACCGGTACTGCTTTGCTGGAGGTGCAAATCCTTCCGGAGAGGAAGGTTGATGAAAAGGGTCCTACGGGTAGTAGGGTGAGTCCTGCAGACGTGCAATTGTGAGAGTTAGAACAAAAGGCAAAGTTGAAGCAACAGAAATTACAGCTTGAGCACACTCCAGCCTATTATGTGTTTGAATGGGACTGGTGTATCTCGTAAACAAGATTTGGAATCAGATGTGAATGAACCCTTTGTTACAGATGGGTTGGTGTCGCTGCGGGGTAGCGATGCTGTTAAGCAGCCTGTGAAGATGCTGTTAAGCAGCCAGTGAAGATGCTGCGAGTCACTGGGGCAGCCCAGTCCTTCATTTTGTAGGGTGTTTTGCCTTTGTCTGACACTTCAACAACTGGTTACGGTGTGTTGGTACAAGACGTGGAGATGGGCTGCATGGAAGTTTCCTCTGGGGGAAGCTATGGCTTGTTGGATTAGTGTTGCTGCGCCGCTTTACCAACTGATTGCTCACACTCTTCGAGTTGCATGGGTATATGTTGATGTATCGATTTTAGAGGCTTGATTTAAACTTTGTCTGGTTTCTACATATAACCACAGTTGTCAATACAAAACTGAGTGACTCACACTCCATGCGTCAACATATGCACCTCCCTGATATCTTACACTTTCTCATGTTCTTAATTCTATTTGTGTGTTTTTGTTTTACTTGATTTAAAAATCTGTATATACAGTATATTAATAGTACTACTTATTTTGATTACTGAATTGTTGGTAAAGAGCAAGCAGGTAAGGCATTTCACTGTACATGTGCACATGACAACTTGATATCTGATGTGATTGGTCAAAAGACCAATTAGTGGGGAAAATATCAGAATTAGGGTGCATGTCTAAACACAGCCTATTTGACAGGCAATTATATCTGTATATTATACATTTGTCTGAAAGTTCTGTTATGTTACATTTTAGTCATTTTAAAACAAGCCCCACCCACCTTCCTCCTGAAGAGCTACTGGATACCAGCCAATGATTCAGCTAATCAAAATCCCAGTGAGAAGCGAATTACATTAATCAGTTCTGTTAGAGCAGGACTGCAGCAAAAGCTTGTATAGTCATAGTAGCTCTCCAGGAGAATGGCATATTGCCTCCACCTATCCAAGACTAAGATCTACAGGAGTGAGTAGGCTTGGGGGGGCTAAGGATAAATCTAGAATTCAGGATAGCCCGGTTGTTTCTGGACGAAGACTCACTGCTGAGCCCAATGATTTCAGATCTGAAGGGTCTGGATATGTATAAGGAGTGTAGTAGTTGAACTTCCATCAAATTGTCTACACTTTACAGAAATGGAATCGTTGAAGAGTTAGGGAGCGAATTGGAACAGATGGGTAGTCTCTTGTATGGTTATACCATGCATGTTGGGAGATGCAGTCAGGTGATCAAGTGTTGCTGATGACTTGCTCAACTGTGTCAGAGGTCAGCAAAGGATCACTGCAGTCATGTGACAAGGGTGTTGCGATTTATCCCATTGGTCAGCAGTACCTCCCGTTCACATGTCAAAAGATAAGTATGATGACCTGGTAACCCTCTGGCTATTTTTTTCCTCTATCCCTCTCTCAACCCTTTTATCCTTCCTTTACATAATCTCTCTTATCTCACATGGTTTGCCAGTAAAGGTCTGAGAAATTCAGAACACTACCCAAATACAGCAACACAAAATTCCAACAACTCTTAGTTTGAACATATATACTCTGTTCTACTATTGGTTCATAAACAATCTGCAAAGACAACACAATATTAATCAAAGCCTTTAATCAAACTATGCAATCACATTAACTTCTTAAATAGAAACATTCTACAATCAAACCTTTGATTGATATATATTCACACACAGTTGAAGTCGGAAGTTTACATACACTTAAGTTGGAGACATTAAAATTTGTTTTTCTACCACTCCACAAATTTCTTGTTAACAAACTATAGCTTTGGCAAGTCAGTTAGGACATCTACTTTGTGCATGACATAAGTAATTTTTCCAACAATTGTTTACAGACAAATTATTTCACTGTATCACAATTCCAGTGGGTCAGAAAGTTTGCAAACACTAAGTTGACTATGCCTTTAAACAGCTTGGAAAATTCCAGAAAATTATGTCATGGCTATAGAAGCTTCTGATGGGCTAATTGACATAATTTGAGTCAATTGGAGGTGTACCTGTGGATGTATTTCAAGGCCTACCTTCAAACTCAGTGCCTCTTTGCTTGACATCTTGGGAAAAATCAAAAGAATTCAGCCAAGACCTCAAAACAAATTGTAGACCACAAGTCTGGTTCATCCTTGGGAACAATTTCCAAACGCCTGAAGGTACCACGTACATCTGTACAAACAATAGTACGCAAGTATAAACACCATGGGACCACGCAGCCGTAATACCGCTCAGGAAGGAGATACGTTCTGTCTTCTAGAGATGAACATACCATGGTGTGAAAAGTGCAAATCAATCCCAGAACAACAGCAAAGGGCCTTGTGAAGATGCTGGAGGAAACAGGTACAAAAGTATATATATCCACAGTAAAACAAGTCCTATATCGACATAACCTGAAAGGCTGCTCAGCAAGGAAGAAGCCACTGCTCCAAAACTGCCATAAAAAAGCCAGACTACGGGTTGCAACTGCACATGGGGACAAAGATCGTACTTTTTGGAGAAATGTCCTCTGGTCTGATGAAACAAAAGTAGAACTGTTTGGCCATAATGACCATCATTATGTTTGGAGGACAAAGGGTGGATGCTTGCAAGCCGAAGAACAAAATTCCCCCAACTTATCGTGGGAAGCTTGTGGAAGGCTACCCGAAACGTTTGACCCAAGTGAAACAATTTAAAGGCAATGCTACCAAATACTAATTGAGTGTATGTAAACTGCTGACCCACCGGGAACGTGATGAAAGAAATAAAATATTAAATAAATCACTCTATACCATTTTACATTCTTAAAATAAAGTGGTGATCCTAACTGACCTAAGACAGGGAATGTTTATTAGGATTAAATGTCAGGAATTGTGAAAAACCGAGTTTAAATGTATTTGGCTAAAGTGTATGGAAACTTCAACTGTAGATATATAAAAAATCTAATGTATGTCAAGTTCCATTACCGTATGTGTGGAAGACAATATACTGTAGTGTTAAATTAAAGTTAAGGCAACATTAACATATTGAGGTGATACACTTTTTTTCAAGTTTCTCTTTCCTTGTACATTGACCAGGTATGAGTTGGGCCATGAGTTTTTCCCTGTCACCTGACCAAGAAAATGTGTCCTAGTTATAGGCTATATCTAGGGCCCATAGTTTTACCCTAGTTATTGCCAAACTTTTCTAGCATGAGACATTAAAAAAAAATAAAAAAAATTACAAGCTACTCATTTTTATCTAGCTTTCAAATAGGAACATTCTTCTCCTCTCCCCTGAAACTCTTCCTCGGGTCCTTAGTGTACAAGAGAAAGTAGTGCAATGTCCTGTCAATATACCTGGTAAAATAATGGTTAATAAACTACTAAGGGGTGGGGGTCCTATAACAGATTCCCCCCCCCCAAATTATGTTCAGTTTTATTTTTCCTGTTTTGAATTTCACTCGAAATTACAAATTGTTTTAGAGAAACAACGAAATTGGATGTTCTGAGTCCATGTCAATGCTCAAATCACATCAGAATACAATTCATTTTTGGTCTGGAAGGAATCTAACAAATTGATTTAAGTGTAATTCCCCTTTAATTGTGCATCTGGCCCTTTAACCTCTATGGGATCGGTGTCCCGATACCGGGACAGTTGTTGCTAACGTGCGCTAATGTGACTAGAATGACGTAAGTAACATCAAACTTTCATCACAGCTCTTGGTTTGATACATTCACCTCTGAAGGTAAATAATGTACTTACATTCAGTAATCTTGCTCTGGTTTGTCATCCTGAGAGAGAGAGAGAAAATGTAGCATAGTTTTGTTTGATAAAATCAATTTCTATATTCAAATGTAGGAACTGGGTTCTAAGTTTGAACCCCTGCTGTTTCTACACATTGAAAAGGAAATAACAATACCAGCAGACACTTAGCCCTGTATGGAATGAGTTTCACACCCCTGGTTGAAATGTTGACTTCTTCAAAATATCTCCTTTCCAGTTGACATCAGCTCATTTTCCTTACATTCTTTTTGTGGATGTCACCTTGGCACATTTGTCTAATTTGGAGAATCAAATGACCAAAATACATAATTCAAAAACAAGTCCAGGTGGAATTGAGCTCTCCTGAAGTGCTCTGCTATATCCCACAGTCGAAACCACTTTCCTTAATCCTTTGTATGAATCCAAGGTTTAATACGTGATGCTCAAAAGAGACACAAGACAAACAGAAGAACAGATAAGCCAGTTCCTGAGAGAGAATGAAATGTAAGAATATCGTATCAGTGTTCCCCATCTTGTAGATCCAGTTTGTTCTTCACTCATCTTATCTTGGTTGGACAGAGGTAAAAATATACAGCATATTTGACTCTGTCCCTCTCTGAACTAGGGTTGGTCAGTACTCCACGTAGACGTTGTCCCCAACCACAGATCTAGGATCAGTTTACCATCACCTAATACACACATTAATGATTAGCGGGGGAAGGGAAAAACTGATCCAAGATCAGCATCTAGGGGCAACAAAGTCATCCTAGTCCTCTGTGTGTCCGTCAGTGGAGGATGCGGTGGAGGTACCTCTCCGGGTCGCTCTCCCCTCCTTTCTTCAGTAAAGCTCCTGGTCTGGCTGGTCTCTCAGAGGCCCCTGCAGGCCCTTGGCCCTCAGTTAAGTCCTCTCTGACTACTGTAGCGCCTCTGGGTCCCTTAGGAGTCAGTGGCTGTGTGTCTGGGCAGCTGTGTTTTGCTCTTGCCTCCGTCTTGCTGTCTGATGACTGCTCTTTGCTCTGCTGGCTACTCTCTGAACTCTTACCAATCCTGTAGAAACAAGCCAACTTTGTCAAAACATTTTAAAAGCCACAAAGTTCAGGGTGTTATTGTGCTCTGTGAGGACTTGTAAAAACTTGAATGTTATGAAGGATTCAAATCAGACATTTTAATCTCTGATTGTGTGTGTGTGAGACATTTTAATCTATTGATTGTGATTGCATGGTGTGTGTGCATGCGATTGTGTGTGTGGTGTATGTAAATGAGTGTGGAGAATGGGAAGGCATTGAGAGCATTCGGTGTGTGTGTGTGTCAGTCACCCACCTCAGCTCAGATGATGAATGCCCATAATCAGCATGGTCCTAGTGTCTCTCCCCTCAACTTTCCAGTGTGTGTAAATATTCATGATTATTATAGATTTATCAAATTATTATTTTTGTAAATCATAACGGCATATTACATAATGCCAACCCACCTCAGATGATTAAACGCCTGGAGCCAGCGCGAACCCAGTGTGTCTCGCCCCTCCACCCTCAGTTCTCTCCGTCGGCCCCTCGCCCTCAGTCCTATCAGGGCCTGGGCCAGCTCAGCCTCGTCCCCGTGGCCCCACACCAGCTCGGCCCTCTGCTCTGCATCCTGGTCCCCAGCTGCCGTGAACAGCCTCTGCAGCTGACGCAGGTTCACCTTGGGGGGGGGGGGGGGGGGTTACATTAACGACCTTTATACAGCCAGCAGATTTTTAATGATTCCCAATCGTTGTTCCTTACCCTAACCTCACCCCATTAATCCAAACCCTTGACATTTGTTAATCACTATGCCTAACCTATACCTCTGAATCTGCTGACTGAATATTCACTTCCTAAATAATTCCAAACTTACCCCGCCAAAGATGTTCCCTGAGCCAGCCTTCCTACTCCTCCGCTCAGCGAGACGCCACAGTGTGGAGGGCCCTGCCACCGTGGAGGAGAGAGACGGAGAGGCTGCCTCTGCATCCATCCTCCCCAAGCGAGAGGCTGCAAGAGCGGTAGGCGATGCCGCGAGATGGGCCTTCCATTGGAGGATAGGAAAGGTTAGGGTTAAACGCTAGAACCCTGTGTGAGGGCACACTGTAGGATGCAAGGCAAGCTCCTGCCAGTCTCTACCGTTCCTTGATTATTTAATCCTGCTTGAAGGAGCAGAGAGAGGAACTTAATCTGTCCTGCATGAAAGCCCATTACACTGCAGATGGTAAGAGTCAATCTAGCTATACAGTAACTCTGGTAAGAACCAGTCCACCTAGTAACTAAGTCTGCTTGGTCACATGAGGAACTGTAATGGTATTAGCAGAGTAGTTACCTGGCTGTGTCACTAGATCAACTGTATTGGAGGAAATAAGGGCTCTGCTCCAACAGTCACACTAGAATTCCACTTGGAATGCATGCACAATACATTGCCCAATATTAAGTTCTCTCACTCAGAAAGCCACAAAAATATTATGCACCAAAGATGACTCAAATCAATAATGTAATTGAAATGCCTTTAACTTAAATAATTGCATTAAAAATTGAGATAAAGAATGTAGCAAATGCACATAGGCCATGCACATCATTCAATCCTATGTGCGTCACAGCAGCTGGGTGGACGCTAGCCTCTTAAAATCCGAGAGTGAAGTACTTACAGCATTCCTGAACAGTCCCATTACAAGGCAGAATGTTGAACAAACTTAATTTCAATATATGTAAAGTTCTCAAACGATTTTGCCACTTTGTTGGAGGTAATCTGAGACAAAATATGCACAGGGAAGCTTTATCAACCCGACCTTTTAACACATGACAAACACTTGCACAATATGGGCGAGCCTAACCAAACCAGACAGAATGTTGTCCCACTCAATCAGCTGGCAAATTTCACAAACACTTCCAGTTGATTATTAGGGAACATGCTTCAGTCCACTACAATGTGTTAGGAGAAAAAAAAGGGACTGAACCTACTGGCGCTGCAAAGAGTCGGGTAAACACTTATCTGCACCTCCTACCATCAAAAGGACAATCAACCTGTAAAGTTAGTGTAAATATAATTATATTGAACATTCTGGCTTGTATAGTCTTTTTTTAGGCAGACGTCTTTCAGATTGAATATCCATGGGGTAAACCTTCAATGAACAAAAAAGCAAATACAAAAACAGAAATATACAAACAAGAGTACATAAACCTAAGACTGGGGGTATTACATGTCGACATAACCCCATACATTTGAAATGTGTCAGTTATCGTTTATTACCATGTTTACCCCATGGAACTGTCTGTTTAGGCAAAGCAGACGCACGCACGTTTCGTTGGCATGAAGATGTGACATTCAAAGTAAATGAACCTATCCAGTGATGCAATAAGATCTGACAAGAACTATTTTTATTTTAGTAGTCTGCGTCAAAAGAAACATATTTGGACTTATTTTCTGTAAAGGTACAAGGACAGAGCTACGGTACATTTCAGATCCAAACAAATTACTTAGAATATTAGTACTCTACACAATATAGGTCAAGTCTCATGAAAGCCGAATAAAAGACTATCCTAAACATGTTCTTACCCGGCGGCCAAGATGATAGCGACTTTCGTTCTTATGCTTTTCCCAAGAGCAATTTCCCTAAATCCTTTTGTGCTATGCTACGGTTTATTTTGTCAATATTGCTAATAAAATACCTTTGCCTTATATTTTGCTCTGTCCACTCGTCATTGATGTTGAGTAGTAGTTTGGGGTCTATACACCAATGAGAGCGGATATGGTAATTAATCCCACTTTATAGGGTCACTGGAATGTTTTCTCGAGCAATCAGAAGGTTTGTAGGCGGGGCGAGGTGTGAAGCCCCGCCCCTTGGCCGCGTCGTTAATCCATTGACGTCAATGCTCCTGGCACGAGGCTGTGTGAAACACTGAGGTATCGGTTATGAGACGATGCATGATTATAGGAGCGACAAAAAGTCTCTCCCAGACTGTGTGTGTGTGTGTGTGTGTGTGTGTGTGGGGGGGTGCCTTACAAGTCACAGGGGGTTGCAAGAGTTGAATCTACTCATGACATGAAGGTATAACTGTGCATCATCTAGATGGGACTTGACATCATGCTAACAATAAAGGCTAGGTTTACACAGGCAGCCCAAGTCTGATATTTTTTCCACTAATTCGTCATTTTCAGAGCTGATCTTATTGGTAACAAGACCCACGTGAACCCATCACTAGGTTGCCATTATGTGTGTTTCGCCCTGAAGTCAATGCACTCAGTCACTGATGGTAGACTATTGATCACTGCATGGCTTTTAGCTTCCATGCCCCCCAGCCATTGACCTGACCTGATCATATATCATATCTACAATGATCAGACTGGACCGGATGGAAAGTCACATGTTCCATAATTTCTTTGAAGACTAGCGTAATGTATAATAGGCTAACTGTGCGGGTGTGTGGAGGGGTGGGGGGGATCAGATCATTTTAGAAGGATGAGTTTCCTCTATAGGAAGTCATCTACTGCTGGAGTTGATTTGAGAACCAGCCAGGGGCCTTTATAAACCGTAAGTATGTACAAAATATACCCCAAAATGTGCGTGCGCCAGCTTTCAGCTTTCACACAAAAGTTTTCACCTCCCCGCAAACTATAGACCATGTGTACACACATCTGCTAGTGGTTGAACTATTGTATTGCAAGCTGGCAAGTATTTTTTTGTGTGAAAATGGGGGATATGATGAAAGCATATTCATAAAAAACAGGAAAACATATTAACAAGAATTCAGCCATTTGCCATTAGTGAGAATAGCGTTTTATTTTTAGAATCTAAAATTTATTTGACAGAAATCTTTTCCTATGTATTTTATTTTCATAACAATTGCAGAAGAAATGTCCCAAAGGAGCCATACAACAAATGATCATGCTCATATCTCATTTATTTGGACCTAGTAGCCTAGTAAATAGATAGGCTATATGTATTTCAAGTTTTTTTTAAATCATAGGCAGTGCAGTTTATAATACCGGTATTCAGTCGAATTTAACAATATTTTACATTGAAGTAGGCTTTAGTAAGCTACTGTAAGTACTGCAATTGCATTTTTTTCCAGTCTGCCTTAGACAATTATTTCAGAATTCGCAGGCAGTCCCCCTTATTTAGATTGGTGGAAAAGTTGATGCAAAACATTGTTGAATTCACTGCTGACAGGTCCATATTTTACCATTGTTTTTTCTTTCAGAAACTGACAGTCCTTTTCCAGATAAATAATAAATTACTGCTAAAGATTAAAACATCCTGACAACCAAGGTTATTATTGTTTATTTCTATTACTTTTTAGATTTTTATTTGAAATTGAGTTTAGTTTCAGTTCATTTTCAGACTTGATTTACTAGTTTCGTTTTAATTTTTCCTTTTAGTTTCAGGTTGATAAAAACATTTGTATCTCGTTTTTATATAATTTTAGTTTCAGTTTTAGTTTTAGGGACAGAAAGTAGCCTTTCCATGGGAGGCAAGGAGTCATTTGTGCCAATAGTTTTTGTTGTTGCGGATGTCACTTCTTGTCACTGGGGGGCAGTAATACATAAGGTGATGGGCATGGACCATAGACTTGGATAGACATAACATCTCTGTATCAGTGGAGCCTCCTCAGAGGAGGAAGGGGAGAATTATCCTCCTCAGTGAATTTCACAAAAAATCTAATATTGTAACATTAAAAAAGTTATCCTTTGTAGATAAAACTATACTAAATAAATTCATGTCAACAAATAATTGATTAAAACACACTGTTTTGCAATGAAGGTAGCCTCAACAGCACTCTTTAGGGTAGCACCATGGTGTAACATGAGGACAGCTAGATCCATCCTCCTATGGGTATATTGACTTCAATACAAAAACTAGGAGGATCATGGTTCTCACCCCCTTCCATAGACTTCTCCAGTAATTATGACAACTTCCGGAAGACATCCTCCAACCTATCAGAGCTCTTGCAGCATGTTATGCACCCAATCAAAGGATCAGAGAATGAATCTAGTACTAAAAGCATAAGCTACAGCTAGATAACACTGTAGTGCATAACATGTGGTGAGTAGTTGACTCAAAGAGAGAGAAAGCCAATAGTTTAACAATTTTGAACAAATGCATTTCTTTAAAAATTAAGGAGAAGCGAGAGAGAGAGAGAGAGAGAGAGCTAGCTATATTTTGTTGTATTTCTTTCACTTTCACTTAGCTAGTGAATGCAGCATGTTTAGCTTACTCACACACCTGGTTCAAACAGAGAGGGATGCTACCGTATGTTAGCTAGCTGGCTATGCCTATCCAACACTGGAACTCTTCCAAGTCAAGGTAACCTTTTGGTTTTATACATTTATTGCTACTGAGGCCCACCGGTGTAACTGCTAAACTGTAGAGGGTTTACTAACCCAAACAATTCGAGCTTCTACTTTTAAAAATCCACCTTTCCAGAAACAAGTCTCTCACCGTTTCCGCTTGCTATAGACCACTCTCTGCCCCCAGCTGTGCCTTGGACACCATGTGAACTGATTGCCCCCCATCTATCCTCAGAGCTAGTGCTGCTAGGTGACCTAAACTGGGACATGCTTAACACCCAGGCCATCCTACAATCTAAGCTTGACGCCCTCAATCTCTCACAAATTATTAAGGGACCCACCAAATCCGTAAACACGGGCACCCTCATAGATATCATCCTAACCAACTTGCCCTCCAAATATACCTCTGCTGTTTTCAACCAAGATCTCAGCGATCACTGCCTCATTGCCTGCATCCATAATGGGTCTGCGGTCAAACGAACACCCCTCATCACTATCAAACGCTCCCTAAAACACTTCAGCGAGCAGGCCTTCCTAATCGACCTGGCCCGGGTATCCTGGAAGGATATTGACCTCATCTCATCAGTAGAGGATGCCTGGTCATTCTTTAAAAGTGCCTTCCTCACCATCTTAAATAAGCATGCCCCTTTCAATTTTTTTTTAACCAGGAACAGATATAGCCCTTGGTTCTCTCCAGACCTGACTGCCCTTGACCAGCACAAAAACATCCTGTGGCGTTCTGCATTAGCATCGAATAGCCCCCGTGATATGCAACTTTTCAGGGAAGTCAGGAACAAATATACACAGGCAGTTAGGAAAGCTACAGCTAGCTTTATCAAGCAGAAATTTGCATCCTATTGCACAAACTCAAAAAGGTTCTGGGACACTGTAAAGTGCATGGAGAATAAGAGCACCTCCTCCTAGCTGCCCACTGCACTGAGGCTAGGAAACACTGTCACCACCGATTAATCCACTATAATTGAGAATTTCAATAAGCATTTTTCTACGGCTGGCCATGCTTTCCACCTGGCTACCCCTACCCCGGTCAACAGCCCTGCCCTCCCCACAGCAACTCGCCCAAGCCTCCCCATTTCTCCTTCACCTAAATCCAGATAGCTGATGTTCTTAAAGAACTGCAAAACCTGGACTCCTACAAATCAGCCGGGCTAGACAATCTGGACCCTCTCTTTTTAAAATTATCTGACGAAATTGTTGCAACCCCTATTACTAGCCTGTTCAACCTCTCTTTCGTATCGTCTGAGATTCCCAAAGATTGGAAAGCTGCCGCGGTCATCCCCTCTTCAAAGGGGGAGACACTCTAGACCCAAATCGCAACAGACCTATATCTATCCTTACCTGCCTTTCTAAGTTCTTCAAAAACAGATTACCGATCATTTCGAATCCCACCGTACCTTCTCCGCTATGCAATCTGGTTTCCGAGCTGTCATGGGTGCACCTAAGCCACGCTCAAGGTCCTAAACGATATCATAACCGCCATCGATAAGAGACATTACTGTGCAGCCGTATTCATCGACCTGGCCAAGGCTTTCGACTCTGTCAATCACCACATTCTTATTGGCAGACTCAACAGCCTTGGTTTCTCAAATGATTGCCTCGCCTAGTTCACCAACTACTTCTCTGATAGAGTTCAGTGTGTCAAATCGGAGGGCCTGTTTTCCGGACCTCTTGCAGTCTTTATGGGGGTGCCACAGGGTTCAATTCTCGGGCCAACTCTCTTCTCTGTATACATCAATGATGTTGCTCTCACTACTGGTGATTCTCTGATCCACCTCTAAGCAGACGACACCATTCTGTATACTTCTGGCCCTTCTTTGGACACTGTGTTAACTAACCTCCAGACGAGCTTCAATGCCATACAACTCTCCTTCCGTGGCCTCCAACTGCTCTTAAATGCAAGTAAAACTAAGTGCATGCTCTTAAACCGATCCCTGCCCACACCTGCCCGCCCGTCCTGCATCAATACTCTGGACGGTTCTGACATAGAATATGTGGACAACTACAAATACCTAGGTGTCTGGCTAGACTGTAAACTCTCCTTCCAGACTCACATTAAGCATCTCCAATCCAAAATTAAATCTAGAATCGGCTTCCTATTTCGCAAAACAAGCCATCCTTCACTCACGCTGCCAAACATACCCTCGTAAAACGAACCATCCTACTGATCCTCGACTTCGGCGATGCCATCTACAAAATAGCCTCCAACACTCTACTCAACAAATTGGATGCAGTCTATCACAGTGCCATCCGTTTTGTCACCAAAGCCCCATATATTACCCACCACTGCGATCTGTATGCTCTCGTTGGCTGGCCATCGCTTTATACTCGTCGCCAAACCCACTGGCTCCAGGTCATCTACAAGTCTCTGCTAGGTAAAGCCCCGCCTTATCTCAGCTCACTGGTCACCATAGCAGCACCCACCCGTAGCACGCGCTCTAGCAGGTATATCTCACTGGTCACCCCCAAAGCCAATTCCTCCTTTGGCCGCCTTTCCTTCCAGTTCTCTGCTGCCAATGACTGGAACAAACTGCAAAAATCAATGAAGCTGGAATCTTATATCTCCCTCACTAGCTTTAAGCACCAGCTGTCAGAGCAGCTCACAGGTCACTGCACCTGTACATAGCCCATCTGTAAACAGCCCATCCAACTACCTCATCCCCATACTGTATTTATTTATTTATCTTGCTCCTTTGCACCCCAGTATCTCTACTTGCACATTAATCTTCTGCACATCTACCATTCCAGTGTCTAATTGCTATACTGTAATTAGTTCACCACCATGGCCTATTTATTGCCTTACCTCACTTATCTTACCTCATTTGCACTCACTGTATATAGATTTTTCTTTTTTCTACAGAATTATTGACTGTATGTTTGTTTATTCCATGTGTAACTCTGTGTTGTCGTATGTGTCGAACTGCTGTGCTTTATCTTGGCCAGGTCGCAGTTGTAAATGAGAACTTGTTCTCAACTAGCCCACCTGGTTAAATAAAGGTGAAATAAAAAAAATAGAAACGCATTAGTTCTAGTAGCTATGTTGACCATGACGTTACCTAATATGGTGACAACGATGTAGGCTGTATGTAGCAGGTAGAATATGAAGGGTTGGCTTGGAAAGTGTTTTTAGCCTGGTCACTGAAGTCCACAAGCAAAGGGAAAAGCATCATGCAGTAGTGTAAGCGGTGCGCAACTGACTGCAGGGAAGTCAGGAGCAGGAGAGCAGAAATGGATAACAGCCGGAGCACTCTAATGATACAAAAACAAACGGCACCCAGAACAGCAAAATACGGGTTGAAACAACCCGTCGCCAACCAGTCAGAAATGTACAAAACACTTACAACAAATAATTCCACACACAGACATGGGGGGAACAGAGGGTTATATACACGACAAGTAATGAGGGAATGTAAACCAGGTGTGTGGGAAAACAAGACAAAACAAATGGAAAATGAAAGGTGGATCGGTGATGGCTAGAAGACCGGTGACGTCGACCGCCGAATGCCGCCCGAACAAGGAGAGGAACCGACTTCGGCGGAAGTCGTGACAAGTAGCCTAAACCTATCAATGTTACATTGAGCTGGGTGAATGGAATATGAATGACAGTCATCCAATATGCTGTAATAGGAATAAGACCATGGTCATTAAAAAAATAATCGTCCTCCCTCATCTTAAACTGCACCAATCGCCACTGATCTGTATCTGTGTCATGATGGCATCTGTGAGAGCATGGGCATCACCATTGAGGCCATCTCCATCTTAAAATAGTCCATTTTCTTCTTCACAAGTAAAATTTGTGATCCGGCTGTCACAACTCCAACCGGGTCTTCAGGTAATGCCAACCGGGTCATCAGGATCGATCAGCCAATGAAGTTGGAAGCCCTGCCTAGTTGACTAAATCAAGATGACGAAAGTCCTTAATGGCGCTGCCCATGTTAACACAGCCCATGTTAAAACAGGCTTTTGGCCACTAGAGGACTCCATACAACTCCATGGCCAGGACATAGGTTTTATAAAATTGTCTTTAGCTAGCCCAGATAGGTTCCCAATCTCCCAACCTTACAACTAGCTACCAAGAAGCCATTTCAGGTTATCAATCAAGTTAGAATAGCTAGCTTGTCTAACTATCTTAGCTGGCATGCCTGCTGACAAGTTTGGTAGACTTTAGAAAAGCAAGCAATTACTAAATGTACTGAATAAGACTAACATTCCTTATAATCTTTTACCCAGATTTTAACAGAGATGCAGAAAAGCATATTCAATGTTTCTTTAAGAAAATAACCACCAGTCAGGAGGATACAGACAGCTCAAGATGTACTTTGCATTCAGAAAGTATTCAGACTCCTTCCCTTTTTCCACAGCTTGTTACGTTACAGCCTTATTCTAAAATTGATTAAATACATTTCTTTCCTTATCAATCACACACACAATTTTTCAACAAGATCTCACGGTTTGACCAATTTCACTTCAGATTTCGAAGGTGTCAAATTTAAAATGTCAAATTTAAAATTGTTTTGCACCCTGAGTTGCTCTGCTGCTATTGCTGGAGCCTCACGGTTGGTTAAGTTTAGGCATTCATTCTGAATGTTTAAGTTAAGAGTTAAAGTTTGGGATAGGATTAAAATAAAAACAACTCCATGGTTAGGTTTAGGCATTCATTCCGAATGGTTAAGTTAAGAGTTCAAGTTTGGGATAGGATTAAAATAAAAACAACTCCATGGTTAGGTTTAGGCATTCATTCGGAATGGTTAAGTTAAGAGTTAAAGTTTGGGATAGGATTAAAATAAAAACAACTCCATGGTTAGGTTTAGGCATTCATTCTGAATGGTTAAGTTAAGAGTTCAAGTTTGGGATAGGGTTAAAATAAAAACAACTCCATGGTTAGGTTTAGGCATTCATTCAGTATGGTTAAGTTAAGAGTTCAAGTTTGGGATAGGGTTAAAACAACAACAAAAAAGGGGCCTCCCAAGTGGCGCAGGGGTCTAAGGCACTGCATCACAGTGCTAGAGGTGTCATTACCGACCCGGGTTTGATCCCGGGCTTTATCACAACCGGCTGTGAAAGGGAGTCCTATAGGACAGCGCACGATTAGCCCAGCATTGTCTGGATTATGAGAGGGTTTTTAGCCCATTCTGATGGGAGGATACAGGGCTAATAGTACCATGGAAGGCTCCTGATCAGTTCTTCCTAAAAGATGAATAGCTGACTTACGGTGGCTTGCAAAATTATTCACCCCCCTTGGCATTTTTCCCATTTTGTTGCCTTACAACCGGGAATTAAAATAGATTTTTGGGGTGTTTGTATCATTTGATTTACACAACATGCCTACCACTTTGAAGATACAAAATATTTTTTATTGTGAAACAAAAAAGGAATAAGACAAAAAAACATAACTTGAGCGTGCATAACTATTCAACCCCCCAAAGTCAATACTTTGTCGAGCCACCTTTTGCAGCAATTACAGCTGCAAGTCTCTTGGGGTATGTCTCTATAAGCTTGGCACATCTAGCCATGGGGATTTTTGCCCATTCTTCAAGGCAAAACTGCTCCAGCTCTTTCAAGTTACATGGGTTCCGCTGGTGTACAGCAATCTTTAAGTCATACCAGAGATTCTCAATTGGATTGAGGTCTGGGCTTTGACTAGGCCATTCCAAGACATTTACATTTTTCCCCTTAAACCACTCAAGTGTTGCTTTACACAAATCTCTGGAAGACTGAAACAGGTTTTTCTCAAGAATTTCCCTGTTTTTAGCGCCATCCATCATTCCTTCAATTCTGACCAGTTTTCCAGTCCCTGCAGATGAAAAACATTCCCACAGCATGATGCTGCCACCACCATGCTTCACTGTGGGGATGCTGTTCTCGGGGTGAAGAGAGATGTTGGGTTTGTGCCAGACATAGCATTTTCCTCGATGGCCAAAAAGCTCAATTTTAGTCTCATCTGACCAGAATACTTTCTCCAATATGTTTGGGGAGTCTCCCACATGCCTTTTGGTGAACACCAAACGTGTTTGCTTATTTTTTTCTTTAAGCAATATCTTTTTTTCTGGCCACTCTTCCTTAAAGTCCAGCTCTGTGGAGTGTGCGGCTTAAAGTGGTCCTATGGACAGATACTCCAATCTCCGCTGTGCAGCTTTGCAGCTCCTTCAGGGTTATCTTGGTCTCTTTGTTGCCTCTCTGATTATTAATGCCCTCCTTGCCTGGTCCATGAGTTATGGTGGGCGGCCCTCTCTTGGCAGGTTTGTTGTGGTGCCATATTCTTTCCATTTTTTAAGAGTGGATTTAGTGCTGCTCCGTGGGATGTTCAAAGTTTCAGATATTTTTATATAACCCAAACCTGATATGTACTTTGTCCCTGACCTGTTTGGAGAGCTCCTTGGTCTTCATGGTGCCGCTTGCTTGGTGGTGCCCCTTGCTTAGTGGGGTTGCAGACTCTGGGGCCTTTCGGAACTGGTGTATATATACTGAGATCATGTGACACTTAGATTGCACAAAGATGGACTTTATTTAACTAATTATGTGACTTCTGAAGTTTATTTCAATTTTATTTAACCTTTATTTAACCAGGTAGGCCAGTTGAGAACAAGTTCTCATTTACAACTGCGACCTGACCAAGATAGAGCAAAGCAGTGCGACACAAACAACACAGAGTTACACATGGGATAAACAAATGTACAGTACATGACACAATAGAAAAGTCTATACACAGTGTGTGCAAATGTAGAAAGATTAGGGAGGTAAGGCAATTAATATGCCATAGTGGCGAAATAATTGCAATTTAGCAATTAAACACTGGAGTGATAGATGTGCAGAAGGTGAATGTGCAAGTAGAGATACTGGGGTGCAAAGGAGCAAAAAAACAAAAACAATATGTGGATGAGGTAGTTGGGTGGCCTATTTACAGATGGGCTATGTACAGGTGCAATGATCGGTAAGCTGCTCTGACAGCTGATGCTTAAAGCTAGTGAGGGAGATATTAGACTCCAGCTTCATTGATTTTTGCAGTTTGTTCCAGTCATTGGCAGCAGAGAACTGTAAGGAAAGGCGGCCAAAGGAGGAATTGGCTTTGTGGTTGAACAGTGAAAAATACCTACTGGAGCGTGTGCTACGGGTGGGTGCTGCTATGGTGACCAGTGAGCTGAGATAAGGCGGGGCTTTACCTAGCAAAGACTTATAGATGACATGGAGCCAGTGGGTTTGGCGAAGAATATGAAGCGAGGGCTAGCCAATGAGGGCATACAGGTCGCAATGGTGGGCAGTATATGGGGCTTTGGTGACAAAACGGATGGCACTGTGATAGACTACATCCAATTTTCTGAGTGGAGTGTTGGAGGCTATTTTGTAGATGACATCGCCGAAGTTAAGGATCTGTAGGAAAGTCAGTTTTACGAGGGTATGTTTGGCAGCATGAGTGAAGGAGGCTTTGTTGCGAAATAGGAAGCTGATTCTAGATTTAATTTTGGATTGGTTATTGGTTGCACCAGATCTTATTTAGGGCTTCATAACAAAGGGGGTGAATACATATGCACGCACCCCGTTTCTGTTTTTTCTTTTTTTTCACTTCACCAATTTGGACTATTTTGTGTATGTCCATTACATGAAATCCTAATAAAAATCAATTTAAATTACAGGTTGTAATGCAACAAAATTGGAAAAACGCCAAGGGGGGTGAATACTTTTGCAAGGCACTGTAACTCAACTCTATGGTGAATAACCTTTATGATGAACTCCACCAACGGAGTCGAGCTGTGAAGAGGCTTCATTTCACCCAAGGTCAATCATTTTAATCTGTAAACGCTTACCTTGTACCAACGTTGTGTATATGTTTACGTGCCCGTGTGGTAAGCCTATGTGGGCCAAACAAAAATAAAATAAGAATATCTGAACACAAAACAGCTAGCTATATGCACCGGCATTATTGAATATTCTATGGCAAAACAGTACTTAGTACAAGGCCCATCGTCCTCTTTGCGCTTTGTGGGCCTGGAACAGGTAACACCTATTAGAGGTGGTAACCACCCTAAAATTATCTCACAATGAGACGTGTTTTGGATTGATAGATTTGAGAGGGTTTTTTGGATTGATAGATTAAATATATCATGCATCCTTGAGGACTAAATTATCATTTCTCATTCAGACCTTTTTTGTAGATTATATGGCTGCGCTGTATTTTGAATGCTTATGTATATGTATATTTTACTACATTCAATCACAGTCTTTCTATCCAGATGTGTAACGGTTCTGTAACGACAGACGCAGGGTGTGGACTTAATAACAAATAGACATGAAACAAAACAAGAACAGCGTCTGGACAGGAGAAACATAACAACATCAATGCTGCCTCGGGAATGAAACTGAGGAAGTGACAGATAAAGGGGAGGTAAATTACTCTATTGCAAAATGTACAATGATGGAGTCCAGGTGAGTCCCATAATTAAGTGCAGGTGCGCGTAACGATGGTAGCAGGTGTGCGTAATGATGAGTGACCTGGTGACCTTGAGCACCTGAGAGGGGGAGTGGGAGCAGACGTGACAAGATTTTTTATACTCCAACGTGTGCAAAGCTGTCATCAAGGCAAAGGGTGGCTACTTTGAAGAATCTAAGAATCACCTGGACTCCAGTGACATGATAGAGTCCAGGTGAGTACCATAATTAAGCGCAGGTGCGCATAATGATGAGTGAACTGGTGACATCGAGTACCGGAGAGGGGGAGAGGGGGAGCGGGAGCAGACATGACAAGATGTCTATTTTTTATACCCACATGTGTGCAAAGCTGTCATCAAGGCAAAGGGTGGCTACTTTGAAGAATCTAAAATCTCAAATATATTTTAATTTGTTTTACACTTTTTTGGTTACTACATGATTCCATATGTCTTATTTCAGGGTTTTGATCGGTGGTGGAAAAAGTACCCAATTGTAATACTTAAAAGTAAAAAGTAAAAGTACAGATGCCTTAATAGAAAATTACTCAAGTAAAAGTGAAAGTCACCCAGTAAAATACTACCTGAGTAAAAGTCTAAAAGTATTTGGTTGTAAATATACTTAAGTATCAAAAATATGGAATTGGTCAAATATCCTTAAGTACTCAAATTCCTTATATTAAGCAAAGCAGATGGCACCATTTTCTTGTTTTTAAAATGTACAGATAGCCAGGGGTACACTCCAACACTCAGACATCATTTTCAAATGATGCATTTGTGTTTAATGAGCCTGCCAGATCAGAGGCAGTAGGGATGACCACGTGTTCTCTTGAGAAGTGCGTGAATTTGATCATTTTCCTGTCCTGCTAAGCACTCACATGTAACGAGTCCTTTTGGGTGTCAGGGAAAATGTATGGAGTAAAAAGTACATTATTTTCTTAAGGAATGTAGTGAAGTAAAAGTAAAAGTAGTCAAAAATATAAATAGTAAAGACAAGTACAAATACCCCAAAAAACTACTTAAGTAGAACTTTAAAGTATTTTTACTTAAGTACTTTACACCACTGGTTTCGATGTCTTCACTATTATTCTACAATGTACTGTATAAAATAGTAAAAATACAGAAAATCCCTTGATGTGTCCAAACTTTTGACTGGTACTGTGTGTGTATATATATATATATATATATATATATATATATATATATATATATATTTATTTATTTATATACACTACCGTTCAAAAGTTAGGGGTCACTTAGAAATGTCCTTGTTTTTGAAAGAAATTCACATTTTTTTGTCCATTGAAATAACATCAAATTGATCAGAAATACAGTGTAGACATTGTTAATGTTGTAAATTACTATTGTAGCTGGAGAATATCTACATAGGCGTAGAGGCCCATTATCATCAACCATCACTCCTGTGTTCCAATGGCACGTTGATTTAGCCAATCCAAGTTTATCATTTTAAAAGGCTAATTGATCATTAGAAAACCCTTTTGCAATTATGTTAGCACAGCTGAAAACTGTTGTCCTGATTAAAGAAGCAGTAAAACTGGCCTTTAGACTAGTTTAGTATCTGGAGCATCAACATTTGTGGGTTCGATTATAGGCTCAAAATGGCCAGAAACAAAGAACTTTCTTCTGAAACTCGTCAGTCTATTCTTGTTCTGAGAAATGAAGGCTATTCCATGCGAGAAATTGCCAAGAAACTGAAGATCTCGTACAATGCTGTGTACTACTCCCTTCACAGGACAGCGCAAACTGGCGCTAACCAGAATAGAAAGAGGAGTGGGAGGCACAACTGAGCACAACTGAGCAAGAGGACAAGTACATTAGAGTGTCTAGTTTGAGAAACAGACGCATCACAAGTCCTCAACTGGCAGCTTCATTAAATAGTAGTGGCAAAAAAACAGTCTCAACGTCAACAGTGAAGAGGAGACTCCGGGATGCTGGCCTTCTAGGCAGAGTTCCTCTGTCCAGTGTCTGTGTTCTTTTGCCCATCTTAATCTTTTCTTTTTATTGGCCAGTCTGAAAATGGCTTTTTTTCCAAATCTGCCTAATTTCCAAGAATTTTCTTTGTTTTACTATCCTTGTGGGGACTTTTGGAGATTTAAGTTCCCACCAGGCTGGAAAAAAGGGAGAGCAATAAGTACTGTCCCATATTACAAGCAACTGTATGCTGACTTTACCGAAAAGCTCAGTCAACTACAAATAAATTGGTGTACTCAGTCAAGTAAAGACATCTATGACTCAAGTGTGAATGATGTTTACAGTGGAATTATAATGTTGCTATATCATAATGTGTACAATTCGTGAAAAGACTATGGGCAAATCACTTAAGAGACACGGCGTGGCTAATCTCAGTGCGAAGACTCCCGGTGAGAGCAGTAGTCAAATGGAGCTATTATGTTAAAACAAAAAAATGCCCAATGCCATCATGCACTGATGATGAAACAATTTAACACTTATTATTAGAGTATAGCGGAACTAAGGAAATATGGGAACTAATGCAATATATTGGAGTAAATATTCAAGTCGAACCAAATTCCATGCTGTATGGGAAAATCGATGAACACTGAAAGAAATCTACAAAGACCTTTTTCACCTCATTATATCAAATCAAATCAAATTTATTTATATAGCCCTTCGTACATCAGCTGATATCTCAAAGTGCTGTACAGAAACCCAGCCTAAAACCCCAAACAGCAAGCAATGCATGTGAAAGAAGCACGGTGGCTAGGAAAAACTCCCTAGGAAAAACTCCCTAGAAAGGCCAAAAACCTAGGAAGAAACCTAGAGAGGAACCAGGCTATGAGGGGTGGCCAGTCCTCTTCTGGCTGTGCCGGGTGGATATTATAACAGAACATGGTCAAGATGTTAAAATGTTCATAAATGACCAGCATGGTCAAATAATAATAATCATAGTAGTTGCCGAGGGTGCAACAAGCACGTCCGGTGAACAGGTCAGGGTTCCATAGCCGCAGGCAGAACAGTTGAAACTGGAGCAGCAGCATGGACAGGTGGACTGGGGACAGCAAGGAGTCATCATGCCAGGTAGTCCTGAGGCATGGTCCTAGGGCTCAGGTCCTCCGAGAGAAAGAAAGAAAGAGAGAAAGAGAGAATTAGAGAGAGCATATTTAAATTCACACAGGACACCGGATAAGACAAGAGAAATACTCCAGATGTAACATACTGACCCTAGCCCCCCGACACATAAACTACTGCAGCATAAATACTGGAGGCTGAGACAGGAGGGATCAGAAGACACTGTGGCCCCATCCGATGATACCCCCAGACAGGGCCAAACAGGCAGGATATAACCCCACCCACTTTGCCAAAGCACAGCCCCCACACCACTAGAGGGATGTCTCCAACCACCAACTTACCGTCCTAAGACAAGGCCGAGTATAGCCCACAAAGATCTCCGCCACGGCACAACCCAAGGGGGGGGGGGGGGGGGGAACCACGTCAGTGACTCAACCCACTCAAGTGACGCACCCCTCCCATGGACGGCATGGAAGAACACCAGTAAGCCATATGTATCATATGTATAGTGAACGCACAAATATGGAAAACACGGTGCCAAATGACAATTGAAAATGTTTTGATTCCCAGCCAAACAGTTTTTAAACAAATTAGAAGAGAACTGAAAAGGAGCAGAACCATCTAAACAAAACGAGAACGGGGTGAACAATGGGAAGTTCTTGACTTTGACAAAAAAATACATATATATACAGCACCAGTCAAAAGTATGGACACACCTACTCATTCCAGGGTTCTTATTTTTTATTTTTTACTATTTTCTACATTGTAAAATAATAGTGAAGACATCAAAGCTATGAAATAACACATATGGAATCATGTAGTAACCTAAAAAGTGATAAACAAATCAAAATATATTTTATATTTGCGATTCTTTAAAGTAGCCACCCTTTGCCTAAATGACAGCTTTGCACACTCTTGGCATTCTCTCAACCAGCTTCATGAGGTAGTCACCTGGAATGCATTTCAATTAACAGGTGTGACTTGTTAAAAGTTCATTTGTGGAATTTCTTTCCTTCTTAATGCGTTTGAGCCAATCATTTGTTGCAAGGTAGGGGGGTATACAGAATATATCCCTATTTGGTAAAAGACCAAATCCATATTATGGCAAGAACAGCTCAAATAAGCAAAGAGAAACTACAGTCCATCATTACTTTAAGACATGAAGGTCAGTCAATCCGGAAAATGTCAAGAACTTTGAAAGTTTCTTCAAGTGCAGTCGCAAAAACCATCAAGCGCTATGATGAAACTGGATCTCATGAGAACCGCTATACGAAAGGAAGACGCAGAGTTACCTCTGCTGCAGAGGATAAGTTCATTACAGTTACCAGCCTCAGAAAATGCAGCCCAAATAAATGCTTCACAGAGTTCAAGTAACAGACACATCTCAACATCAACTGTTCAGAGGAAACTGCGTGAATCAGGCCTTCATGGTCAAATATCTGCAAAGAAACCACTACTAAAGGACACCAATAATAAGAAGAGACTTGCTTGGGCCAAGAAACACGAGCAATGGACATTAGACACTCTGTGATCACACTCTCTGCAGCCAATGTGAGTAAGACCTTTAAACAGGTCAACATTCACAAGGCCGCAGGGCCAGACGGATTACCAGGATGTGTATTCGAGCATGCGCTGACCAACTGGCAAGTGTCTTCATTGACATTTTCAACCTCTCCCTGTCTGAGTCTATAATACCAACATGTTTAAAGCAGACCACCATAGTCTCTGTGCCCAAGAACACTAAGGTAACCTGCCTAAATGACTACCGACCAGTAGCACTCATGTCTGTAGCCACGAAGTGCTTTGAAAGGCTGGTCATGGCTCACATCAACATCATTATCCCAGAAACCCTAGACCCACTCCAATTTGCATACCGCCCCAACAGATCCACAGATCATGCAATCACTATTGCACTCCACTCTGCCCTTTCACACCTGGACAAAAGGAACACTTATGTGAGAATGATATTCATTGACTACAGCTCAGCGTTCAACACCATAGTGCCCTCAAAGCTCATCACTAAGCTAAGGACCCTGGGACAAAACACCTCCCTCTGCAACTCGATCCTGGACTTCCTGACGGGCCGCCCCCAGGTGGTAAGGATAGGTAACAACACATCTGCCACACTGATCCTCAACACGGGGGCCCCTCAGCGGTGCGTGCTCAGTCCCCTCCTGTACTCGCTGTTCACTCATGACTGCACTGCCAGGCATGACTCCAACACCATCATTAAGTTTGCCGATGACACAACAGTAGGCCTGATCACCAACAACGACGAGACAGCATATAGGGAGGAGGTCAGAGACCTGGCCGTATAGTGTCAGGACAACAATATTTCCCTCAACGTGATCAAGACTAAGGTGATGATTGTGGACTACAGGAAAAGGAGGACCGAGCACACCCTCATCCTCACCGACGGGGCTGTAGTGGAGCAGGTTGAGAACTTCAAGTTCCTTGGTGTCCACATCACCAACAAACTAACATGGTCCAAGCACACCAAGACAGTTGTGAAGAGGGCACGACAAAACCTATTCCCTCTCAGGAGACTGAAAAGATTTGGCATAGCTCCTTAGATCCTCAAAAGGTTCTACAGCTGCACTATCGAGAGCATCCTGACTGGTTGCATCACTGCCTGGTATGGCATATGTGCACCCCCCCCCCCCCCCCCCCCCCCCCCGTTACGCGGCTGATACTCTCTATTATTATCTCACCCACTCTACCCATATGTTTAGATTACCTCAATTAACCGGTGCCACTGCACATTGACTCTGTACCGGTACCCCCTGTATATAGCCTTGCTATTGTTATTTTACTGCTGCTCTTTAATTATTTGTTCATTTTATGTCTTATTTTTCTTAAAACTGTATTGTTGGTTAAGGGCTTGTAAGTAAGCATTTCACTGTAAGGTGAACACCTGTTGTGTTTGGCGCATGTGAAAAATAATGATTTGATTCGATTTAGACTGGTGGAAATCTGTCCTTTTGTCTGACGAGTCCAATTTGGAGATTTATGGTTCCAATCCCTGTGTCTTTATGAGACGCAGAGTAGGTGAACGGATGAACTCTGCATGTGTGGTTCCCAACCTGAAGCATGGAGGAGTAGGTGTGATGGTGTGGGGGTGCTTTTCTGGTGAACCTGTCTGTGATTTATTTAGAATTCAAGGCACACTTAACCAGCATTGCTATCACAGCATTCTGCAGCAAAACGCCATCCTATCTGGTTTGCGCTTTGTGGGACTATCATTTGTTTTTCAACAGGACAAAGACCCAAAACACACCTCCAGGCTGTGTAAGGGCTTCTTGACCAAGAAGAAGAGTTATGGAGTGCTGCATCAGATGACCTGTCCTCCAGAATCACCTGACCTCACCACATTGAGATGGTTTGGGATGAGTTGGACTGCAGAGTGAAGGAAAAGCAGCCAACAAGTGCTCAGCATATGTGGGAACTCCTTCAAGACTGTTGGAAAAGCATTCCAGGTGAAGCTGGTTGAGAGAATGCCAAGAGTGTGCGAAGCTGTCATCAAGGCAAAGGGTGGCTACTTTGAAGAATCTAAAATCTCAAATATATTTTGATTTGTTTAAAACTTTTTTGGTTACTACATGATTCCATATGTGTTATTTCAGAGTTTTGATGTCTTCACTATAATTCTACAATGTACAAAATAGTAAAAATAAAGAAAAACCCTTTAATGAGTGTCCTAACTTTTGACTGGTACTGTATATAATGTACATGTGTTGTAATTTACGATGTATGATATTATTCCAGTTTAAATAATAAAGATAGACTAATTTAATTTTTTTAAAGCAAAAGAAGTGACAAAACAAGAAATGATTGTCTCATGAAAGAGAAAAATAAACAGAGTAAGCCCCCCCCCTCCCCCCTTCAGTAGGAGGAGGAGCAGCCTTTGAATTCCAGTCCGTCCCCGTCTCCTTCCCCCAAGCCCTGGGTGAGAGGGGAGTGCTGTAGCCCTCCAAAGGAAACGGAAGAGACGAAACTCACACAATCCTCATTTTAAAACCCCGGGGCTGTGAAGAAGAAAAGACAACTCTTTTACAAACTTTACACTTCTAACCACCTATTTAGCACTCCACCCTCCCTTTTTATTTGTCATTTTTTTGTTGGTGTTTTTATTTGTATTTTGTGGCAGATTGAAAGCCCCCGCCCTGCTCAGTTAAAGGACCCAGTGTTCGCTGGAGCAGAGATGCCCCCCCAGCCGGAGGTGAATAAACATTTCTGGGACTTCCTAAAGAGTTTTCTCGGCATCATCCGAATCCTCCAAATCCTTTTCGGAGCGGGACTATGGGTCACAATCGCCGCCAACAAATACGAAGGCGCCATCCACTTCGTCCTGTTCGTGGCCGTGCTCTTCTGGCTCCTCACCCTCACCGCGTTTTTTATCACCCTCCTGGACAAGCAGGACCTTGTCCCCGTCTTGGGAGGGGACCGGTGGTTGCTTAGCAACCTGGTTCATGACGTCGCTGCTGCGGTGCTGTATCTACCGGCGATCGGCGTCATGATCTACAAGACAGAGCGGTACGAGTACTGCAACCTGGAGCAATATAAACACCACTGCCTGTATAAAGTCTATCTGGCTGCTGCCGTGTTCGCATGTCTGGGCGCTGTTGTGTATCTTGTCTCGTCGGTGTATGTTGGCTGTAGGAAGTGCCGGGGAGAGCAGACGGTGGTTTGAGAGAGGGGGGGGGACAAAGGAGTAAGGGATATGTTGGAGGACTGGGGGAGGGAGGCAAGAGCTCTCCCTGGATAGGGGAGAGGAGAGGGGTATTTTCTGTCCCACAAAGCAGTGTCCTCTTGTCTTGACTCAAACTCCTATAGGTTTGTCCATATTTTGTTCCGTAATTTAATGTCATCATCATTTCAGTAGCTTGTCAACGTGGGCTACAGTACAATACTTTTTTGGTACCCTGTTTTTGCGTTGACTGACAACAACATTCCCGAAACTGAGAAGTCCACCGGACCTTTTACCAATGCATTTGAAAAGCATACCTCTTATGCTATGCTTTGCAGCCTACAACAAGCTGTAATAGCAGGGACATGATATAACATGCCTTTGATATGACGATACTTACACCATATTTGTTGCCAATGTTTTTTTTGTATCCTTTTAGCCAGAAATAACACGTCTATATCAAAAACAAAACCAAGTATGTTCCTAATTATTCCTGAAGTGTCCTTCATGTTAAAACCAAATGTTGATGAATTAAAACCAACGTCACTGAACACCAGATACAAGGTTCTCTTATTTGGTAATAACACCTTCTGCATGTAGGGGCAGATAGTTATTTCAAATCTGAAAAGTATAGATCTGCAGACTCTATGTGTTTGCACCTGTTTGTGAATGATTATGGTGTTGGTGGCTTTCCAAAATGAGAGCCAGTTTGGGGCGGGGAGCCCTCAGCAACTTCCTGTCTGAGACAAACATGCTTAACCAATCAGCAGGGGTCTCTGGGATGCCACATGAAAGACATGGAAGAGTGTGTGCTGTTACTCTGTAATCTCTGTGACTGGAACTGTGTGTGTGTGTGTGTGTGTGTGTGTGTGTGTGTGTGTGTGTGTGTGTGTGTGTGTGAGAGAGAGAGAGATGATACTGACTGGGAAGGGGAAGTTCTTACAATAATTAATGGTGGGGGTTGAGGGTGTGTGTGTGGAGAGAGGGGGTGAGAAGTGTTGATAAGTGGTCTAGAAGTGGTCTGCAGGGAGATTAGATGAGTAGTGGTCTATTCCAGGCAAACACACATTTCCTGCTAACTTAGAAAGCAAAAAGAAAAGCATGCGTGGCATGACAACGACAACAGAGTTGGAATAAGCAGAAATAAATCCAGCCACAGAGTGTATGACACAGGCTAAACCTAAGCGATGTGAAAATGAAGGAAGAGGTGTGAAAATGTTGGGACAGGACCCATGTTCTGTGCTGAGCCAGAGACATGAAGCAAGGGGGAGGAAGCAAGCATTGTGAAAATGTTGGGACAGGACCTATGTCCTGTGCTGAGCCCTGAGTAGACTGGAGGACACAAAACACAAGATGGAATGGTGAGGCTAATGTTGAACAGATGCACTGCAGGGATAGACTGTAAATCTACCACAGTGTGTGTGAGTCATAAGTGATGGATCTGCAGCACAGTCCAAGCAAACAGCTCAGATAGAAACAAACAAGAACCCTCCTTCTCAATAAGACCTGCTAACTCTAGGCCTCCCTAACTCACAACTTCAATTAGTGACAGATACTTTTCTTATGATCAATCACAATGAGTCTTCCTAAAATTAAAGTTATTTACAGTTGATTTGTTTGTGGGGAAACTGACAGCTTTGCTTGGGTTGCATTAAGGTGTTCAAATTTTCTCTCTCGTCAGAACTAGATATTTTGACTCAGCCATGTATGGACTGACTGCAAGTGCAAGACGCTGTTCCTAAGAGCGTCTGCTAATGAAGTAAATGTAATGTGTGTCTGTGCTGCTGCTGCTGCTGCTGCTGATGTGGCCATTGACACTTTGCTTCTTGAAAGTCCAATATCTTGAAAACTTGATTGCTGACATGCAAAACATCTTGGGACTGTATTTAAAAAAATATATATATTTTACCTTTATTTAACTAGGCAAGTCAGTTAAGAACAAATTCTTATTTTCAATGACGACCTAGGAACACGACCTCTGCCCCTTGTTCAGGGGCAGAACGACTGATTTTTACCTTGTACCTTGTCAGATTGGGGATTCGATCTTGCAACCTTTCTGTTACTAGTCCAACGCTCTAACCACTAGGCTACCTGCCGCCCCGATGTATCAACAGTGGACTAATGAAAAAAATAAAAATATATAGTTTTTAAGTGTATTTTACCTCTAAGAACATGTGAGAGAGAGAGAGAGAGAGAGAGAGAGAGAGAGAGAATGGCATTGGACAGATGTGAGATGGTGTTTTCCTGAGATGGTGTTTTCCTTGTTAGCTAAGCCAGGAAGAAAGGGAGAAAGAGGGGGGACGCAAGAGAGACAAGAGTGTGATGGAAATAAAAATAGAGAGAGAGCATGACCAAGCGAGAGAGTGTGTGACAGAGAGAAACCCTGGGAAAAGGACACTTCAACACATATAAAGCCAGGCGGATGTTAGAGTGCCAGCCCAGTGATATTTACTCTGGCTACTCAACCAGAGAGACATTTCCTGCATGGACTCAAACTGGACTGGACTAGACTGGGAGAGACCAGCTACTACTTCAATGGGCTCTCTTTTTCTCTCTCTCTCAACTATGATTCACAGCTATAACTACATCACTGGCAGGCTTTCTTCAAGAACATGAACAAAGTGCTATCTGTCTCTCTCTATTTGGGAATTTCTGGGCCAGTATTCACAAAGCGTACCTAGAGTAGGAAATATAAATACGGGCCCTGATCCTAGATCAGCACTACTACACTTTCTGAATATGGGCCCTGGTTCTGTGTTCCCAAAACCTTGTTCATCTCGCAGCCGTCATAACCTACATCTATGCTATTTAACAGATGTGGTCATTACACAGGCATAGGCCTTAAGCCCATATTTCATTTCCCCCTTGTTGGAACAGTAGGCATTATTTTCACTGCTTGAATCAAAGTGGTCTATTCAGAACTCTCTTTCTCTAATGTTTTGACCAAAAAAATATTCCACTAAAAGTAAAAATCACTGGAGCATCAAACAGGCTGTGATGAGGGCCAGTTTACCAGTTTGCTTCTGCTAATTGTTAGCACATCTGTAGCCTGTATGCCAGTCTGTTTCTGCTAATAGTTAGCACATCCCTAGCCTGGATTTCAGTCTGATTCTCCTAATAGTTAGCATATCCCTAGCCTAGATGCCAGTCTGTTTCTGCTAATAGTTAGCATATCCCTAGCCTGGATGCAATTCTGTTTTTGCGAATAGATAGCATTTCATTAGCCTGAATGCCAGTCTTGTTTCTGCTAATAGTTAGCATTTACCTAGCATGGAGCCATTCTGTTTTTGCTAATAGTTAGCATTTCCCTAGCCTGAATGCCAGTCTGTTTCTGCTAAAAATTTGCATTTCTCTAGCCTGGATGCTAGTGTTTCTGCTTTAGCCCACTTTTCTGTCATTGTAATTTTTAATAGAGGGCTATAGAGCTGTCTTAAGCTGAACCTGACATGCATTCAGGCTATTTCCCTCTTTTCCCTCCCCTCTTCCATGTCTGAGTGTCTTTAATATCGGCCTCTACATAAAGCAGCCAAAGTGAACAATCTGGAGTGATCAGCTTATGATATTTTGCTGCTCCCTCCCCCCTCCCTCCCTCCCTCCCTCCCTCCCTCCCTCCCTCCCTCCCTCCCTCTGTCAGTGGGTCACTGGAGTCCCTTATAAGGGACTGGATTTGTGGCTGCGGCCTGATCCAGTTTTGATTAAATATTTTACGTGGTCACAGGTAAGCTGCAGACAATGTGTGAAACATACTGTACCACATGTTTAATAATCTCATTATCACATTTCTCATTCGGTTTGACCATAATTCTCATAAATTGAAAGAGCAACCAACAGAGTGTATTTAGTCATTCATTTAAAGTATATCCCTTCATTTTAAAATCTTTCATTTTCCCCACTTCACTAAATATGACAAGAAACTACAGATATACACTACTGGTCAAAGTTTTAGAACACCTACTCATTCAAGGGTTTTTCTTTATTTTTACTATTTTCTACATTGCAGAATAATAGTGAACACTTCAAAACTATGAAATAACACATATGGAATCATGTAGTAACCAAAAAAGTGTTAAACAAATCAAAATATATTTTCTATTTGAGATTCTTAAAATAGCCACCCTTTGCCTTGGTGACAGCTTTGCACACTCTTGGCATTCTCTCAACCAGAGGTAGTCACCTGGAATGCATTTCAATTAACAGGTGTGCCTTCTTAAAAGTTCATTTGTGGATTTTCTTTCCTTCTTAATGAGTTTGAGCCAATCAGTTGTGTTGTGACAAGGTAAGGGGGGTATATAGAAGATAGCCTTATTTGGTAAAAGACCAAATCCATATTATGGCAAGAACAGCTCAAATAAGCAAAGATAAATGACAGTCCATCATTACTTTAAGACATGAAGGTCAGTCAATATGGAAAATGTCAAGAACTTTGAAAGTTTCCTCAAGTGCAGTCGCAAAAACCATCAAACGCTATGATGAAACTGCCTCTCAGGAGGCCCACCACAGGAATGAAAGACCTCTGCTGCAGAGGATAAGTTCATTAGAGTTACCAGCCTCAGAAATTGCAGCCCAAGTAAATGCTTCACAGAATTCAAGTAACAGACACATCTCAACATCAACTGTTCAGAGGAGACTGAGTTAATCAGGCCTTCATGGTCGAATTGCTTCAAAGAAACCACTACTAAAGGGCACCAATAATAAGAAGAGACTTGCTTGGGCCAAGAAACACAAGCAATGGACATTAGACCGGTGGAAGTTTGTCCTTTGGTCTGGAGTCCAAATTTGAGATTTTTGGTTCCATGCGATGTGGGTGAATGGATGATCTTCGCATGTGTATTTCCCACCGTAGAACATGGAGGAGCAGGTGTTATGGTGTGGGGGTGCTTTGCTGTTGACACGTCTGTGATTTATTTATATTTCAAGGCACACTTAACTAGCATGGCTACCACAGCATTCTGCAGCCATACGCCATCCCATCTGGTTTGGGCTCAGTGGAACCATCATTTGTTTTTCAACAGGACAATGACCCAACACACCTCCAGGCTGTGTAAGGTTCTATTTTACCAAGAAGGAGAGTGATGGTGTGCTGCATCAGATGACCTGGCCTCCACAATCACCCGACCTCAACCAAATTGAGATGGTTTGGGATGAGTCGGACCGCAGTGTGAAGGAAAAGCAGCCAACAAATGCTCAGCATATGTGGGAACTCCTTCAAGACTGTTGGAAAAGCATTCCAGGTAAAGCTGGTTGAGAGAATGCCAATAGTGTGCAAAGCTTTCATCAAGGCAAAGGGTGGCTATTTGAAGAATCTCAAATATATTTTGATTTGTTTAACAGTTTTTTTTTATTCCATATGTGTTATTTCATAGTTTTGATGCCTTCATCATGGCGACTGCTGCCAGGAGACAGTCAGCGATCAACATCAAGTTCAGGTTCAAAGCCACATCAGCAGCTGGAAAGGGAAAAGGAATTGATTTCAAGGTTGTTTGCCTTCTCTACTATTAGTACTTCTTCAATGCAAAATAGATTGAAATGAGATATGCAAATAACACAATATCTACAGTTATTGGCTAAATATTTATTCCTCTTAATTTTAAGTATTGGGGCCATGACCATATATCTAAATCTGATCAAATCATTCAGTTGACCAGTTTTTCAGGACTGCCTTTGTTGTCGGTGGTCCTTCCAAAAACGCAAAATTTCACCTAGAGAGAACACTGCAATAAACTATGTACAGTTGAAATCGGAAGTTTACATGCCGGACTCCACAAACATCCCAGTGTTGGGGACCGAGGATGTGGACGTGATCTCCATGTAGACCATCTCCTTCAGATCCACCTGGAACTTACTACAGAGAGGGAAAATGTTGTCCATAAATGCTGAATGAGGTCAGTTTAAAGGTCCAATGCAGCTGTTTTTTTTAAATCTCAATATTAAATCATTTCTGGGTAACAAATAAGTACCTTACTGTGATAATTTTCAATTAAAATGCTCAAAAAGAAACAAACATAGCTTCTTAGCAAAGAGTAATTTCTCAAGCAAGAATTTTGCTAGGACTGTCTGGGAGTAGTCTGAGTGGGGAGAGTAAAACTGAAAATTAGTTGTTATTGGCAGAGAGGTTTGGAACTCTCTGTCTTATTGGGCTATTAACTAATTTACAGCATGGTGATGTCACTGTGAAAGCCCAAAACTCTATCCCACCAAAACAGGCTAAATTTCTGGTGTTTTTTTTCAAAGGGCATTATCATCATTTTCAAAATGTCACAGTGTGGAAACATATAAATTATGCTGTTTTTGACTGTACTGGACCTTTAATGGTTTTACTTCCCCACCCCTAAAGGTCAAGGTTAGGATTTGGGGAAGGTAAGCTGATCCTAGATCTGTAACATACAGTAACCAATTAGCCTGTACATTGGCTAGATCCTCTTTAGGAAAAATGGGCAGCATTTATTGGTTAAGTCAATATAGCTATATTTACACAGTGAAAGTACAACAGTAGCGAAGATACAATGTCTTGTTCAATGAAGCTGGGTTGTCTGCATGAATCAAGATTGTCTTAGCCCACTGAGCTAAAACTTAATTGGTCTGGATGTTCTGAACTTAACCCTGTGGCACCCTGCTGGAGGTCAGGGCTTGTATTCACAAAGAGGAGTGCCTATCCTGAATCAGGTTCCCCCTGTCCCTATAGTAATATTAATTATGATCTCAAATGGAAATCTTTTCCTATATCAGCACAGAATTATATACTTTTTTGTGTTTACATACAACCAGATCTTTGCCCTTGATGTCACTCCAACACTGATCATCAACAGTTATTTTCACTTTTGAATTAAAGCAAAATGTGTTGTTTTTCCGGATCTTTCTGATCTTCAGAAATGAGATTTTCAGAAAAGAGGGACAAAATGGAGATCAAGTTCTGCTGTGCCTACCCCAAGAAGGGTAACGTGAGCCTAGAATTCCTGGCCCACAAGATTCCGTACATTTTCCGAGAGGAAAGCTTCGGGAAGTTAACCTATCAGTTTAAGTTCTTCCACAACAGTCGTTTCAACAGGATGGTGGATCCAGCCAGTTACCCAGTGGAGGTGTGCATGTAACAGAGGTAGTTCAGTGAACTATGCTTGCTTAATGTGCTACCTGGCTTGAAACCTTAAGGGCCAGGGTCCTGAAGACATGGCTGCTGTTGGAGTTCAGGCTGCAGGACTGGTCCTCACGGAGACCCACAAAGGAGGTCTTCTCCACAGCCACTGTCATGCTGGTCTAATTGCAGACCACACTCGCTCTGCCAACATTCACTAAAATGAGGACATGAGAGGATGCTATCCTTGTCAGAGAGTAGAGATCTGCTGGGGCAGTTTAACATTAGACAGATTCACAGACCAGTGTCACGTGTGGTCCCTCTCCGGTCACTAGGTCACCAAGCCTGCTCATTATGGCGCACACCTGTCACCATCGTTACGCGCACATCAGACTCACCTGGACTCCATCACCTCACTGATTACCTTCCCAATATACAGTTGAAGTCGGAAGTTTACATACACCTTAGCCAAATACATTTAAACTCAGTTTTTCACAAATTCTGACTTTAATCCTAGTAAAAATTCCCTGTCGTAGGTCAGTTAGGATCACCACTTTATTTTAAGAATGTGAAATGTCAGAATAATAGTAGAGAGAATGATTTATTTCAGCTTGTATTTATTTCATCACATTCCCATTGGATCAGAAGTTTACATACACTCAATTAGTATTAGGTAGCATTGCCTTTAAATTGTTTCACTTGGTGTCACGCCCTGACCGGGTGAACTCAGGTGTTTTGGGTCAGGGTGGTTTATGTTGGGTGGTTTTCCTGTGTTTGTTTTCTGTTTTGCGTTGGAGCCTTGTGTTGGCTCTATTGGGGAGTATTTCTATGTTGGTTTCTGTCTTCCCAATCAGAGACAGCTGTCGCTAGTTGTCTCTGATTGGGATCTCATTTAAGTTCATTTTCCCCCACGCTGTTGGTGGGGAATTGTATTTGCATTGCTATTCGTAGCCTGTGAAGCTGTTCGTTCGTGGTATCGTTTATTGTTTTGCTGGTTCACCGTTCTAATAAAAATGATGATGAACCAAACCTCCGCTGCGCCTTGGTCCCTCTATAACGACGAACGTTACAGAATTCCCCACCGAACCAGGACCAAGCAGCGGGAGGAAAAGGAGCGCGAGAGATGGGCTCGCGAGGGAAAGGAGTTCTGGACCTGGGAGGAGATCATGTCGGGGAAAGGACCCTGGCGGACGGACTCCCAGGTCGAGGAGGAAAAGCCAGCCGGTAGACGGAGTCGCAGGCGGCGGTCGAGGAGGCCCGGAAAACAGCCCCAAGAATTTTTTTTGGGGGGGCTAATGGGGTGGTCCGGTAGGGCAGAGGAAGAGCCCAGACCACTGCTCTCGTGGGGGATGACGGCGGAGGAAGAGACGAGGATGAGGCAGTTGATTGAGGACCTGCAGAGGGAAGATCTGGAGGAGGAGCCCTGGTATGCGGAGTTGCGCGCTGTGTCGCCAGTGCGCCCGCACAGCCCAGTGCGTCCGGTGGACAGACCCAGCACATGCCGTGCTAAGATGGGAATCCAGCCGGGACGAGTGGCTAAACCAGCTCCACGCTACAGGTCACCTATACGTGTTCACAGTCCTGTCTGGCCCGTCCCTGCTCCCCGCACCAAGCCCACGGTGCGTGTCCACAGTCCTGTCCGGCCCGTCCCTGCTCCCCGCTCCAGGCCACGGGAAGCGGAGTTGCGCGGTGTGTCGCCAGTGCGCCCGCACAGCCCGGTACGTCCGGTGGACATGCCCAGCACATGCCGTGCTAGGATGGGCATCCAGCCAGGACGAGTGGCTAAACCGGCTCCACGCTTCAGGGCACCAGTACGTGTTCACAGTCCTGTCTGGCCCGTCCCTGCTCCCCGCACCAGGTTAGTGGTGCGTGTCCCCAGTCCTGTCCGGCCCGTTCCTGCTCCCCGCACCAAGTCAGAGGTGCGTGTTCCCAGTCCTGTCCGGCCCGTTCCTGCTGTCCCCAGTCCTGTCCGGCCCGTTCCTGCTCCCCGCACCAGGTTAGTGGTGCGTGTCCCCAGTCCTGTCCGGCCCGTCCCTGCTCCCCGCACCAAGTCAGTGGTGCGTGTCCCCAGTCCTGTCCGGCCCGTCCCTGCTCCCCGCACCAGGTTAGTGGTGCGTGTCCCCAGTCCTGTCCGGCCCGTCCCTGCTCCCCGCACCAGGTTAGTGGTGCGTGTCCCCAGTCCTGTCCGGCCCGTCCCTGCTCCCCGCACCAGGTTAGTGGTGCGTGTCCCCAGTCCTGTCCGGCCCGTCCCTGCTCCCCGCACCAGGTTAGTGGTGCGTGTCCCCAGTCCTGTCCGGCCCGTTCCTGCTCCCCGCACCAAGTCAGAGGTGCGTGTTCCCAGTCCTGTCCGGCCCGTTCCTGCTCCCCGCACCAGGTCAGTGGTGCGTGTCCCCAGTCCTGTCCGGCCCGTCCCTGCTCCCCGCACCAAGTCAGTGGTGCGTGTCCCCAGTCCTGTCCGGCCCGTCCCTGCTGCCCGCACCAAACCAGTGGTGCGTGTTCCCAGTCCGGCACGGCCCGGGTCCGGTCCACCGGTGCCCAATCCTGTTCCGGGCGACGGCTCCGCTCCAGAGCCTGGGCATGCCGCTCCACAGTGGTCCAGTCCGGGCCAGAGAGGGTAGGGCTAAGGTGGAGGCGGGGGGGAGAACACGCCCGGGGCCAGAGCCTCCACCGAGGGTGAGGCGCCCACCCGGATTCCCCCCCCTAATAGACTTAAGTTTGGTGCGCCGGGAGTACGCACCGTTGAGGGGGGGGTACTGTCACGCCCTGACCGGGTGAACTCAGGTGTTTTGGGTCAGGGTGGTTTATGTTGGGTGGTTTTCCTGTGTTTGTTTTCTGTTTTGCGTTGGAGCCTTGTGTTGGCTCTATTGGGGAGTATTTCTATGTTGGTTTCTGTCTTCCCAATCAGAGACAGCTGTCGCTAGTTGTCTCTGATTGGGATCTCATTTAAGTTCATTTTCCCCCACGCTGTTGGTGGGGAATTGTATTTGCATTGCTATTCGTAGCCTGTGAAGCTGTTCGTTCGTGGTATCGTTTATTGTTTTGCTGGTTCACCGTTCTAATAAAAATGATGATGAACCAAACCTCCGCTGCGCCTTGGTCCCTCTATAACGACGAACGTTACACTTGGGTCAAACGTTTTGGGTAGCCTTCCACAAGCTTCCCACAATAAGTTGGGTGAATTTTGGCCCATTCCTCCTGACAGAGCTGGTGTAGCCGAGTCAGGTTTGTAGGCCTCCTTGCTCGCACACGCTTATTCAGTTCTGCCCACAAATTTTCTATAGGATTGAGGTCAGGGCTTTGTGATGGAAACTCCAATACCTTGACTTTGTTGTCTATAAGCCATTTTGCCACAACTTTGGAAGTATTCTTGGGGTCATTGTCCATTTGGAAGACCCATTTGGAAGACCCAAGACTGATGTCTTGAAATGTTGCTTCAATATATCCACATCATTTTCCCTCCTCAGGATGCCATCTATTTTGTGAAGTGCACCAGTCCCTCCTGCAGCAAAGCACCCCTACAGCAAGATCCTGCCACCCCCGTGTTTCACGGTTGGGATAGTGTTCTTCGGCTTGCAAGCCTCCCCCTTTTTCCTCCAAACATAACGATGGTCATTATGGCCAAACAGTTCTATTTTTGATTTATCAGACCAGAGGACATTTCTCCAAAAAGTATGATCTTAGTCCCCATGTGCAGTTGCAAACCGTAGTCTGGCTTTTTTATGGCGGTTTTGGAGCAGTGGCTTCTTCCTTGCTGAGCAGCCTTTCAGGTTATGTCGCTATAGGACTCGTTTTACTGTGGATATAGATACTTTTGTTCCTGTTTCCTCCAGCATCTTCACAAGGTCCTTTGCTGTTGTTCTGGGATTGATTTGCACTTTTCGCACCAAAGTATGTTCATCTCTAGGAGACAGAACGTGTCTCCTTCCTGAGCAGTATGATGGCTGCGTGGTCCCATGGTGTTTAAACTTGCGTACTATTGTTTGTACAGATGAACGTGGTACCTTCAGGCATTTGGAAATTGCTCCCAGGGATGAACCAGACTTGTTAAGGTCTACCATTTTTTTTCTAGGTCTTGGCTGATTTCTTTTGATTTCAAGGTAGGCCTTGAAATACATCCACAGGTACACCTCAAATTGACTCAAATGATGTCAATTAGCCTATCAGAAGCTTCTAAAGCCATGGCATCCTTTTCTGGAATTTTCCAAGCTGTTTAAAGGCACAGTCAACTTAGTGTATGTAAACTTCTGACCCACTGGAATTGTGATACAGTGATTTATAAGTGAAATAATCTGTCTGTAAACAATTGTTGGAAAAATTACTTGTGTCATGCATAAAGTAGATGTTCTAACCGACTTGCCAAAACTATAGTTTGTTAACAAGAAATTTGTGGAGTGGTTGAAAAATGAGTTTTAATGACTCCAGCCTAGTGTATGTAAACTTCCGACTTCAACTGTATGTCACTCCCTTTGGTTCCTTCCCTAGGCGTTATTGTTTCTGTTCCAGTGTTAAGTCTGTGCGTTGTTCTTGGCTTCTTGTTGCGTTTATTTATTAAAACACTCCCTCCCTGATCTTGCTTCCTGACTCTCAGCGCATATCGTTACAGAATAATGCCTCACCTAAGGGAAGCATCATATTAGTTTTTTATGTCAGGTGGAATGACGTCGGGTCTGGGAGCCGCTACAGGCTTTCATGCCTCAGTCAGATCGCCATGCTCCTCTGCCTCTGCCAGCTCGTCAGGCTCTCATGCCTCAGCTGGATCGCCAGGCTCCCCTGCCTCAGCAGGCTCGTCGGGCTTTCATGCCTTCGCCGGATCGCAAGGCCCCTGCCTTAGCTGGTCTGTCAGGTTCCTGCGTCTCAGTGTGTGACAGGTTCCTGCGCATCAGCAGGGTTGACCAGTCTGCTCCTGATCCCTGGGATTGTTCCTTGGGTTTGCGTCCTGCAGCTGGAGCCGAACGCGCCGGGGAGGGGGTACCGTCAGTTATGCTTTCTCTCCGGCGCTCTATGTAGCCATGCTCCTGCATCTCAGCCGGATTGACAGGTTTCCTGCACCTCTGCAGAGGTGACCGGTCCGCTCCTGATCCCCGGGATCATCTTTTTGGCTGGAGTCCTGCAGCTGGAGCCGCATGTCGGGGAGGGGGTACTGTCACGTGTGCTCCCTCTCCGGCCTCTAGGTCACCAGGCTGCTCGTTATGGCGCCCACTTGTCACCATCGTTAATCGTACCTGTGTGTCATCAGACTCACTTGGACTCCATCACCTCCCTGATTACCTTCCCTTTATATGTCACTCCCTTTGGTTCCTTCGTAGGAGTTATTGTTTCTGTTCCAGTGAACTTGCTTCCCGACTCTCAGCACACATCGTTACAACCAGATTTACTAAGCATTGCGTTTGCACCAGTTTTTGTCATCAGGTCTACCGCCTGTAGTAGGGAGCTTTGTTGTTTGGGGTTGGCTAGTAGCAGGTTCCATTGCATGAGGAGAAGGTGCACAACCCTGAAAATAACAATTGAAACAGGTGCAACCGATGGTTTAAATTGCCAAAAGAGAACTTCCTGATTTATTTACAATTTATATTAAATTCATTCTACCAAATAAATATGTATTATTTACAAAAAGTTGGAAATGGAATGCATTAGATTTCTGTTATTCCTTTACGGACCTGATAGCAGAATGATCAGGAACACTGTTTGGTACCCTTCCCCAGATCTGTGCCTCGACACAATCCTATCTCAGAGCTCAACACAACAGACAATTCCTTCGACCTCATGGCTTGGTTTTTGCTCTGACATGCATTGTCAACTGTGGGACCTTATATAGACAGGTGTGTGGCTTTCCAAATAATGTTCAATCAATTGACTCCAATCAAGTTGTAGAAACATCTCAAGGATAATCAATGGAAACAGGATGCATGTGAGCTCAATTTGGAGTCTCATAGCAAAGGCTATGAATACTTATGTAAATAACGTATACATGTTTTTCACAGTAGAAGACTGAAACAACGTTCTAAAGACTGTTGACATCTAGTGGAAGCCTTAGGAAGTGCAATCTGACCCCATAGACACAGTATATTGGATAGGCAATCACTTAAAAAAACTACAAACCTCAGACTTCCCACTTCCTGGTTGGATTTTTCTCAGGTTTTTGCCTGCCATATGAGTTCTGTTATACTCACAGACATTATTTTAACCGTTTGGGAAACTTTAGAGTGTTTTCTATCAAAATCTACTAATTAAATGCATATTCTAGCTTCTGGGCCTGAGTAGCAGGCAGTTTACTCTGGGCACCTTATTCATCCAAGCTACTCAATACTGTACCCCGTTCCCAAAGAAGTTAGCACTATCAACAAGGCAGGTCCTACAGGCCCTAGCTTTGTCACACCTTGACTACTGTTCAGTTGTGTGGTCAGGTACCACAAAAAATGACGAAGGAAAATTGCAGTTAATTCAGAACAGGGCAGTACGGCTGGCTTTTGGATGTACACAGAGAGCTAATATTAATAATATGCATGTCAATCTCTTCTGGCTCAAAGTGGAGGAGAGATTGGCTGTGTTCGAATACCCATACTAACATACTGTATACTACATATTTAATGAGTATATACTACATACTATATAGTATGAGTTCACTTTAGTATACTGTAAACGAACGCTATCCTTTCAGTTGAGCATACTAGCGCTTCACCTGTCTACCGGAAGTTGATTCTGTTGCTTTGCAACCTCTCGCTAGCTTGTTAGCATAACAAATTACTAGCTAGACATTTTACAACTTCGGGTGTGTTCGTAAATGTAATATGGAGTGCCAGAGTGCGCTCAGGTCATTCATAAATTCAGAGCGTTGTTAGATTGTCCATTCGTAAAGCGTTCAGAGTGCACACTGGACGCTCTGGCCGAGGAGTAGGGTTGATCTGAGCTTTCTGACCATCACAACGGCAGTCAAGTACACAAGGTAACTGGCTAGCTACTTTCAGACACAAATAAGAGAACACTTCACTCTGACCATTTTACTCGCCCTAGCAGAGCTGGTTAGGCTGTTTTCATGTTATCCAGAGCGTTGGTGACTAACTGTGCTGCTGGCAACAATTGAATTATGCTTTTTTGCTGACGTTTACTGACACCGGCCATATTCAACAGTTGTTGAGCGTTTGTAAATTCATCAGTTATTCTGTGCTCTGGCACACTCAGAACAGAGTGTTCTGAAATCGGAGTAGATAGCTAAGAGTGAATGTATGTCCATTGAGAACGCACAACGACTATAGCACTTAGCTAAGAATGATGTGAATGTCAGTGTCCGTGTCCGTGTAGTGGAGATGAAAAATAGAGTCAATCGCAGGACACCGAACTGAGTAAAATATACGTATTTACTCTAGAAAAAGCTCATCATACAAAATCCACGCAGCGATAGAACAATAACGACAAACACAACTAACACGACCAACAGTAAAACAATAACGCGCAAAACATCATGATAACCAGAGGGTTTAAATAGGGAAATAATCATAACGAAATGGGAACCAGGTGTGAACAATCCAGACATAACAAATGGACAAAGAAACATGGATCGGTGGCAGCTAGAAAGCCGGTGACGATGACCACCGAACGCCGCCCGAACAAGGAGAGGCACCAACTTCGGCTGAAGTCGTGACAGTGAATGATCAAGTCAATAAACATTGGATAGTTAGATAGCATATAGTTAATATACTGGCAAGTTCGATGTATTGGTAGCCAACTAACTTTAGGTAGCTAGCTAACATACAGGTACATACTGCTGTAATGATGTGCTATGTGGTTCGTGAGGTAGCGTAGCCAACAAATTGTCAGCCAACATAACATGTAGTATAACTTACTTGAAAAGTCATTACTTTATTACATTGCTCAATATTTTCTTAATATTTGTCACAATTAGTTAAAGCAATGAATTTCTATCCCCTCTCGTGGGACTTTGGCTGCAAATTTTTGCCATTTTCTACAAATCTGAAAAAGTTGTGAAGCCATGCCAATTTTCGGAAGAATTGCATTATGGGCCCTAAAAGCACGGAAATAGTGTCCACTGCTTGTATACTTTGTATTTTGTCGAATGTAGTACGACATCCGGGAACTTTTGGCATACTAACTCTATCCATACTATGACCAATAGGCATACTACATACTCAATTTAAGTCACAAATAGTACGGTTAGTGCGGTTAGTATGAGTATTCGAACACAGCTATTGACTTCATCACTACTTATGAGAGGTATTGACATGTTGAATGCACCGAGCTGTCTTTTTGAACTACTGGCACACAGCTCGGACATCCATGCATACCCCACAAGACGTGTCACAAGAGGTCTCTTCACGGTCCCCAAGTCCAGAACAGACTATGGGAGGCGCACAGTACTACATAGAGCCATGACTACATGGAACTTTATTCCACATCAAGTAACTGATGCAAGCAGTAAAATTAGTTTGAAAGAAAACATAAAAAACACCTTATGGAACAGCGGGGACTGTGAAGCAACACAAACATAGGCACAGACACATGCACACACACACACACACGATAACATACGCACTATACACACACATACACATGGATTTAGTACTGTAGAAATGTGGTAGTGGTGGAGTAGGGGCCTGAGGGCACACAGTGTGTTGTGAAATCTGTGAATGTATTGTAATGTTTTTAAAATTGTATAAACTACCTTAATTTTGCTGGACCCCAGGAAGAGTATGGGGATCCATAATAGGGATCCATAATAAATACAAATACAAATACTCACATTCCGGTAACAGTTGTTTTACAAAATGTTCAATATATTTCTTTAAACATCCTGTGTTGAGTGCTTAGTCTTTTACCAGTGATATGTTCTAGGATCATCAGGTAGCATACTGCTGAGATGTCTACCCTTGGTATGTTGATATTTTTGTGAGAAATTATCAAACATTGATATAGTATTTATAAAGTATAAATAGCCCTCATTTTAGATTGGGGACTGCAAATGCACTTTACTAATGATTAGTAAGTGGTGTATAAGGACCTATATTAAACATCGAATGAATTATCTTATGAATCATTAATACATAATTTAAAGTTGTTTATAAATGTGTGAATAACAAGCTTACTAACAAATGTACGATTAATGTTTAATAAATGTTTGTAAATGCCTTATAAATGGTTTATTACTGAATATTATTGTAAAGTGTTACCCAGCCAGGGTAAACAACATCCAGAGCAGAGGAAAGTGTGAAAAAGCATGTCAATGTTAGCTTCAAAAGATAGTTTTTTCTCTTTCTCAATCTCTCTTTCTCTATGACCCCCCCCTTTCCCTCTCTCACTTTCTCTTGATAGCTTTCTCTCCTCCTCCTCCCGTGCTCTCTCTCTCTCTCTCTCTCTCTCTCTCTCTTTCGCGCTCGCTCTCTCTCAATTCAATTCAATTCAAGGGGCTTTATAGGCATGGGAAACATATGTTAACATTGCCAAAGCGAGTGCAGTAGATAATATACAAATGTGAAATAAACAATTAAATGAACAGTAAATATTACACTCACAGAAGTTCCAAAAGAATAAAGACATTACAAGTGTCATGTTACGTATATATACAGTTTTGTAACGATGTGCAAATGGTTAAATGACAATAGGGAAAATAAATAAACATAAATATGGGTTGTATTTACAATTGTGTTTGTTCTTCACTGGTTGCCCTATTCCTGTGGCAACAGGTCACAAATCTTGCTGCTGTCATGGCACACTGTGGTATTTCACCCAGTAGATATGGGAGTTTATCAAAATCAGGTTTGTTTTCAAATTCTTTGTGGATCTGTGTAATCTCAGGGAAATATGTGTCTCTAATATGGTCAAACACTTGGCAGGAGGTTAGGAAGTGCAGCTCAGTTTCCACCTCTCTTCTTCTCTTGAGAGCCAGGTCTTTCTACGGCTGCCTTTCTCAATAGCAAGGCTATGCTCACTGAGTTTGTACATAGTCAAAGCTTTCCTTAAGTTTGGGTCAGTCACAGTGGTCAGGTGTAACCGATGTGAAATGGCTAGTTAGTTAGCGGGGGTGCGCGCTAATAGCATTTCAATTGGTGACGTCACTCGCTCTGAGACCTGAAGTGGTTGTTCCCCTTGCGTTGCAAGGGCCGCAGCTTTTGTGGCGCGATGGGTAACGATGCTTCGTGGGTGTCAGTTGTTGATGTATGCAAGGGTCCCTGGTTCGAGCCCAGGTTGGGGCGAAGAGAGGGATGGAACCTACACTGTTACATTGATGCTGTTGACCCGGATCATTGGTTGCTGTGGAAAAGGAGGAGGTCAAAAGGGGGGTGAGTGTAACCGATGTGAAATGGCTAGTTAGTTAGCGGTGGTGTGCGCTAATAGCATTTCAATCGGTGACGTCACTCGCTCTGAGACCTGAAGTGGTTGTTCCCCTTGTGTTGCAAGGGCCGCGGCTTTTGTGGCGCGATGGGTAACGATGCTTCGTGGGTGTCAGTTGTTGATGTGTGCAAGGGTTCCTGGTTCGAGCCCAGGTTGGGGCGAAGAGAGGGACGGAACCTACACTGTTACACAGGTATTCTGCCATTGTGTACTCTCTGTTTAGGGCCAAATAGCATTCTAGTTTGCTCTGTTTTTTTTTGTTAATTCTTTCCAATGTGTCAAGTAATTATCTTTTTGTTTTCTCATGATTTGGTTGGGTCTAATTGTGTTGCTATCCTGGGGCTCTGTGGGGTCTGTTTGTGTTTGTGAACAGAGCCCCAGGACCAGCTTGCTTAGGGGACTCTTCTCCAAGTTCATCTCTCTGTAGGTGATGGCTTTGTTATGGACGGTTTGGTAATCGCTTCTTTTAAGGTGGTTGTAGAATTTAACGTCTCTTTTCTGGATTTTGATAATTAGCGGGTATCGGTCTAATTCAGCTCTGCATGCATTATTTGGTGTTTTACGTTGTATATGGAGGATATTTTTGGAGAATTTTGCATGCAGAGTCTCAATTTGGTGTTTGAATTCTTGGTTGGTGAGCGGACCCCAGACCTTATAACCATAAAGGGTAATGGGTTCTAAAACTGATTCAAGTATTTTTAGCCAGATCCTTTCTCTCTCTCTCTCTCTCTCTCTCTCTCTCTCTCTCTCTCTCTCTCTCTCTCTCTCTCTCTCTCTCTCTCTCTCTCTCTCTCTCTCTCTCTCTCTCTCTCTCTCTCTCTCTCTCTCTCTCCCCTCCCCTCTCTCTCTCTCTCTCTCTCTCTCTCTCTCTCAACCAGATTGAATTTGGCAGTGTCTCTCCTCCAGTCTGTAACACATTCCTACCATCTGTTGGGGCTGGCAGGCAGGGAGGAGGAGGAAGCAGTGGTATTTCCACGCTTTCTATAAATAGCTCATATGCCTCAGTCTCAGTTGGTCAGTCGGCCGGTCAGCCGGTCAGTCACTAACCTCGATCACTCCACACAATGGAACCATTCAGATGCCCCAAGACAGAGATCTAGTATCAGTTTCTGATCAGCGTCCAGAGGCAACTTCAACTTCCCCAATCCCCCATCAATTCAGCTCGACAAGACAGGATGTGATGATGTCACTTGTGATGTCATTTCCCATTGGACCTGACTGTAAGGTTTACCATTTTTTTTTACAATCGGCTTACACACTAAAAGTGCTTGAGGCACACTCAGTGAAACCATTAACTCATGTACCTAATCTTCAGACCTAATCTGCAAAACTGCAAGCACATTATCTGCTTTACACTCAGTTTGCAATTGTAAAACACACTTTTTGCAAAACACTAAACACAGTTCTCTACATTAGATACATCATTCAAAACTAACAGGTCTTGTGTTTCGTTTGGAAAACACTGCCATTGAAAATGCCACACTCATTTACCGATTACCTACAACCAGTGCTCACGTGTGAAAACACATAGCTAATTTCTTCACTTAGAAATCAGAGATAGAGCACTATAAATAGGCTTCAGGTTGGCTTTCTGGCTTTGGACAACAATGGAGGCCAATTTTGGAGAGAGAGTTAGAGGAAGAGGAGTGAGAGTAAGAGGGGGACGAGGACGAGGACAAGGAGGAGGACGAGGACAAGGAGGAGGACAAGGACAAGGGCGAGGAGGGGGAAGAGGATGAGGACGAGGAGTGGGACAAGGAAGAGGAGGAAGGAGAACAATCACAGATGAGATCCGGGCCATGTGGTCAACCATGGTTTGAGTTTCAGGGAGGCTGGGCAGCGGGTCCAGCCTAACTTGAGCCGCTACACTGCAGCAAGTGTCATACGGACATTTTGAAATGAGAACAGATGTAAACCTGCCCTCTATACCATGCTACTGTACTTACAGCACTTACAGCACTACAGTAACATTTCATTTCATACTGAAAGAAATCTTGCACCCTAATCATTCACATCCTGTTTTTGCAGAATTGCTAGACGACCCTTCAATGGAGGAGGAAACCGGCTGTTCACAGCAGAGCAGGAACAACACATAGTGAATATGGTCATTTCAAACAACAGCATACGTTTACGACAACTGCATCACCACATCATCACTGACAACACAACATTCAGTAACATAAAAAGGGTAAGTTTATCGCACTTGGCCGTCTTCTGAAACGCTATCAGATTCGTATGAAGCAGCTCTACAGAGTACCATTTGAACAAAATTCTGACAGTGAAACAACTGCGCTATGAATAGGTACAAGTAAGCTATACTATCCTGTCATTGGTATTGTATTCCAGTGTATTGTGCTACATATTGACTGCTCTATGTCTATTCATACTGTCATACAATAATGTTTTGTCTTGTCTGTTTCAGAGAGTTCTGGAACTAGATGCTGCTGCAGAGCATCTTGATTTTGTCTACGTTGATGAGGTCGACTTTAACCTAGCTAAAACAAGCCGCAGGGGAAGAAATCTCATAGGACACCGCGCCATCGTCAATGTCTCTGGACAGCGTGGTGACAACATCACAATGTGTGCAGCCATTAGTCAGAATGGTGTCCTTCATCGCTTGTGATGTTGATGAGGTACTGTGGCCAGACCCAAAATGGAGACAGGATGCACCCTAATTGTTTTTTTCTTTATAATAACAAGCCTATTTGTTTATCTTCTACTGTATTTGTTTAATCTGTTACTGTTCATCCCGAAATCTGGATGAAAATACAAAATACTATGTTTTGAGAAAGAAATACATTACATTTTCCCCCCCTTGCATTTCTGTTTATAGTGTAAATATATACTGAATATGCATACATACTGTATATATTTTTGCATATACATGTACGTGTGAGTGCTATGACAAACTGCCGTGGACTCCACTGCACACTGAACATTTAAAAGACACAAGATAGTAGTGTTACATTTGTCACATCCGTGTGTAGTTGGCATGTATAGGAGCTAATCATTTGATGTTTTGTGTTTAGAGTTTTGATGCAAAAACACAATTTTGAGAATTTTGAGATAAAATAGTTTTGAATGAAGTGTTTGGTTTTGCAAGAGATGTGTGCCGTTTTGCATGTGGTGTGTGCTTTAGGGTTTTGTGTGTAGAGCCTAGAGAAAAGGAGCCGTAGTTTCAGAAATCATGCGGAAGCAATTGTCAAAAAGTGTAATATGAAGTCATACTTTGACTAACTGGTACACGTTGGATTAGACTGTGGATCCACAGGCTTATCTTTCAGAGGAACCCACAACCCTCTTTTCTATTACTCTCTTTTCTACTCTACTTCTCCATTCTCTCTCTTTCTACCTCTCCCACTCTGTCTATCATACACATGTCCACATGGTGGAAAAAGTACCCAATTGTCATATTTGAGTAAAAGTAAAGATACCTGAATAGAAAATGACTCAAGAAAAAGTGAAAGTCACCCAGTAAAATACTACTTGAGTAAAAGTCTAAAAGTATTTGGTTTTAAATGTACTTAAGTATCAAAAGTAAATGTAATTGCTAAAATACACTTAAGTATCAAAAGTCTAAGTAAAAGTATCATTCATTTCAAATTCCTTATTTAAACAAACCAGATGGAACTATTTTTTGGTTTTATTTTATTTACGGACAGCCAGGGGCACACTCCAACACTGAGACATAATTTACAAACAAAGCATGTGTGTTTATGGAGTGCCCCAGATCAGAGGCTGTAGGTATGACCAGGGATGTTCTCTTGATAAGTGCATGAATTGGAGAATTTTCCTGTCCTGCTAAGCATTCGAAATGTAATGACTACTTTTGGGTGTCAGGAAAATGTATGGATTAAAAAGTACATTATTTTCTTTTGGGAATGTAGTGAAGTAAAAGTAAAAGTAGTCAAAAAATATCAATAGTAAAGTAAAATACAAAAAAACTACTTAAGGAGTACCTTAAAGTATTTTTACTTAAGAACAAATACTTTATACCACTGCATGTACATTAACTTCCTCTCTCTCCCTCTCTCTCGCTCTCTCCCTGGGGGGTTAGGATTAAATCATGCACATTCACTAATTAATGATTCCAATAGTCAAAGCTATTTGGATGAAGTTGCTCCCAGACACTGATCTACTGTCAGTTTTGTTTTCCCCTCCACTTGTTAAGGTTAGTATTCAAAGAGGGGAAGCTGATTCTAGATATGTGCCTAATGGCAATTTTAAGTCATTATTGAACATCATGTCCTAGCAGTAAGAGACACTGCATTGAGTACATGCAGTCCTCTCTTGCCCTGGCAGCTTTGGTTGCGAAGTGGTCTTTCTAACGATGCTGTACTGACACCTAGAGGCAGGCATTGAAAAGTGACACAAAGTGTGCACTTGTTCAGTACTCCTCACAAATGTAGAAGTATTGGATTGGTGTTTAAAATGTTGCATTTATTTATTGAACATTAAAACATACAATCTACTTGCATTGAAGCCGCTTAACATCCACATCACATCCAGTCATCCAACAGACTCCCATCCAGAGCAACCCACAGAAGCAACCAGGGTCAACGCCCCGCTCAAGGGCACGTCAGATGATCCTCCACAAGGCCAAAAATGGGGACCCGAACCAGCAACCCACAAGCTACCAGCCCAAGCTACCAACCACTAGGCCTCCAGCCCCCCAAGATCCCCTCCACAGCCCCCCAGAGCCGCCCCTCAACCATCCGAGACCCCACTCACAGTCCCTCCCCCCCGGAGAACCCCCCCCACAATTATATTAAATAATTCCATTCCCCACCCAAAGCCATCATCCCCCAACGCAACAACAACCAACAAAATTAAGAAAAGAGAAAAAAGATAAAAGCAAATGAAAACAGCAGAAAACAACAATGCAAAAAACTAAAGACATCAAGGACAACAAAAATCACAACAGCAAGGCCAACTGAATACGCTTGAGTGCATGCATGACACCACTTACATGTGTTCATGTGTGTGTGTCCGTGCATGTACACATGCTCGCATCTGAATGCGAGTGTGTGTACATGCATGTGCACACGCACAGAAACACCTGCACGGCATCAGCCCCAGGCAGACAGGCACCAGATGCAACAACGCTGCCCTCAGCGTCACACAAACTCCACTCCCACTTGTCTCCAATTCCACATCCCAACCCCCAGCTTCCCTCTGCCCAACCCACCTTTCTCTGCTGGCCACCCTCTTCAGATTTCTATGCGCCATACATCTTTCAACTATGCTGTGATGTTTAACATACAATTTGAATCTATGTAATCGAATAGAATCCACAGATTACGAGTTGAAGATAAATACTTTTACTAAGATAATTATTAAATGAGTAATTTACTGACCAGGTCTTTGGGTATTGGATTGGTGTTAGCATGGGCTAAAGGGAGTTTCCATATACCAATAATGTCTCTTCAAAACCATGAAAGAAAGTGAACAAGTGCAAATGCACTTCAGAAAAAAGGAGGTAAATGAAACGCATCCACAGTAAGCAACCGCATCTCAAGATTCAAATGCAAATCCACTAGATGTCCATAAGATGGCATCAGAGCTTACAAGATGGTAAATCCCTTATAGGCCTACATTGATTTATTCTAAGGACAGCTGTGCTGTGAAGGAGGATAGAGCACTTGAGAGTCAGTGGATAAAGTAGTGTATTAATGTCACGTCCTGACCAGTTTAGGGATTATTTGCTATTGTAGTTTGGTCAGGACGTGGCAGAGGGTATTTTGTTTATGTGTTTCGGGGTGATGGTTTATGTAGTAGGGTGTTAGATTTATTATTTCCGGGTTTTGGTTTATGTTCTATGTTTTGTATTTCTATGTTCTTTCTGGTTTGTGGTATTTCTATGTGTAGGTTAATGGGGGGTTGGACTCTCAATTGGAGGCAGGTGCTTTCTCGTTGCCTCTGATTGAGAGTCCTATATATGGGTAATTGTTTGGTGTAGTGTTGTGGGAGATTGTTTCTTGTTTTTGCCTGTGTGGGTGTGACAAGACTGTTTTGTTGTTTTGGTGTTCTCTTTATTTAAAATAAATAACAAGATGAGCATCCACATTCCTGCTGCGTTTTGGTCCTCTATTCCCGACGACAACCGTTACAATTAAAGCTTCAGTATAATGTCCTAAATGACTAGTCCAAGGTCTGATTAGTTCATTCAATTATAAAGACTACCTTGGTTTTTCTATGTCTACCTATGGTTGACTTTGGAGTGTGGACGGCTGAAGATAGGGGTTTGTTACCAGTCAATGATGTACCCACAGTCCTGAGGCAAATACTGTATTTAATGATGTGGACTACATTAAAGTATCAAGATGTGTCTCTCTCTCTCTCTCTCTCTCTCTCTCTCTCTCTCTCTCTCTCTCTCTCTCTCTCTCTCTCTCTCTCGGTAAAATACCACTCTCACCCTCTCTCTCTCTCTCTCTCTCGGTAAAATACCACTCTCACCCCCCCCTCTCTCTCTCGGTAAAATACCACTCTCTCTCTCTCTCTCTCTCTCTCTCTCTCTCTCTCTCTCTCTCTCTCTCTCTCTCTCTCGAGGTAAAATACCACTCTCACCCATAAACTGTCAGACTATCAGTCTCCTCCGCTCAGCCATCTTTAAAGTCATAATGGACCTTATTCCCCCCAGAATTATAGCAGCAGTTATGTCTACTCAGTTTACCGTTTTCTCCTTAAAATAATAAGCTGCTCAGGGCCATAAATTATGGGTATTAAATTCGAATTTTAACTGAGATCGTACATTTGTTTTATTAGAGGTTTGTCTCCTCGTAGATCAACCGTTTATTTGCTACTTTGCCGGCAAATATGTTTTTTGGTGCTCGTTTAACAACTTCCTCTGAAACTGTAAGAATAGTCAGAATTGTTGTTTTTGAAAGCTGTAAAGCTATAGGGACAGCCATGTGCTTTGGCTTATAGCTAGTCGGTAATTTGTCAAATGATTTGATTAATGTTTTTTCATGTCTTAAAGCTGCAATATGTAACTTTTTGGGCGACCCCATGAAATTCACATAGAAATGTGTGTTGTAGATCTGTCATTCTTAATGAAAGCAAGTCTAAGAAGTGGTATATTTGTTCTATGTGCCGTATGACTCACATTCTTAAGTTAATTTATTTGCGTCTTTTGCTTTCTATCACCTTCAAACAGCTGAAAATACAATAGTTTTGTTTTATGGAAAATATATTCCACAGCGGTTTAGATGGTAAAATGACTCTCTACACAATACTTGCTTATTTGGTCACATAAACTGAAATTAAGCAAACTATTAGAATTTTAGCAACCACAAAATGGCGGAGCGATTTCTGAATAGTGCATCTTTAATGACAAATAACTTAAACAGTATGTTACTACATCAAATAGAGTTTTGTTATTGTGGAGAAAGGAGGAGAGAAGAGAGGAGAGGAGAGAAAATAATAAGTGGTGAGGAGATAGATAGAGGTGAGGGGAGGGAAGAAGGGAAGGGGAGGAGAGAAGAGGAGATACATGGACTGTGGAGAGAAGAAGGGAGGCAAGAGAGATGGGAGAGCAGAGAAGAGATATGGATAATGGGGGATACCAACACAGAGAGGAGAGAAGAGAGGAGAGACAGACAATGAACAGAGAAAAAGAGAGGAGCAGAGAAAGGAGAGGAGGGAGGGAAAGGAGAGAGGGAGGAGAGTATATGAGTAAAGTTATCTGTGTGTGTTGTATGATTGACATTAGAAGCTGGGTGAAGGCTTAATCTGTGATCTGAAAGGAGTGTGTCCCTATAGCATTGTAATTACAGCAGAGCACTGTAATTAGTGCCTATAATAATCACACACACACTCCACCTCTGAGCTTTACTCAAGGTCTTCAGAGGTAGTGAAAACACAGCACTGCGGCAGATTACTCATTGTTATTCTTTCCTCTGTGTCATTGTATGCCTTTGTTCTTATGTTCACTGACTGCTGTACGGTTCAGCCCCTCTGTCTGTGTGTGTTTGTGTGTGTGTGTGTGTCTGTGTATTGTGTGTCTGTGTGTCTCTGTGTGTGTGTGTCTCTATCTGTATGTGTATGTGTGTGTATGTGCATGTCTGTGTGTCTCTCTCTGTGTATGTGTGTGTCTCTATCTGTGTGTGTGTGTGTGTGTGTGTGTGTGCGTCCGTGCGTGCGTGTGTTTCTACTCCGCGGTGTATGGGAATCATCAAACAGTGACAAGTCACTCGTTGATTGTATTTGCAGGTGTGCAGGTGCCATCAGGAACATTTGTGGTAAGAATGGGTTGCTGAACCTGGCTGAGGTTGTGAACTAAACAGTTTGGTACTGTATGTACTACTTACGATTTGCTCAACCATCTAAAACAAATTGTTAATGCAATTCAAACTAAAAAAAACATGAGCAACAAACACGGCACCCTGTCATGTCCATTCATACAAACAGTAATAACATGATGATTTATACGGTGTGAGTGTGAGTGTGTGTGTGTGTGTGTGCCGTACTTCTGTATGTATGTTAATAGAAATGTGTGTGTGTGGTAAAGTCAGAGTAATACCAGCATGCAATGATCAGATGAGTAAACTGGGTCTGGTTTCTGTGTAATGTGTGGCAGTGAGCCGTAGCTAATAGAAAACGCCATATCTAATTAAACTAGAACACGGACCAGCTAACCAGGCCAAACTACTGTATACCACAGACAGCTGGAATCATGGTTAATGAACAGGCAGATATGAAAACACATGCAGGCACACACAGACACGGACATATGAACGCACACAGGCATGATATATGAACGCACACAGGCATGATATATGAACGCACACAGGCATGATATATGATCGCACACAGGCATGATATATGAACGCACACAGGCATGATATATGAACGCACACAGGCATGATATATGAACGCACACAGGCATGATATATGATCGCACACAGGCATGATATATGAACGCACACAGGCATGATATATGATCGCACACAGGCATGATATATGAACGCACACAGGCATGATATATGAACGCACACAGGCATGATATATGAACGCACACAGGCATGATATATGATCGCACACAGGCATGATATATGATCGCACACAGGCATGATATATGAACGCACACAGGCATGATATATGAACGCACACAGGCATGATATATGATCGCACACAGGCATGATATATGAACGCACACAGGCATGATATATGATCGCACACAGGCATGATATATGAACGCACACAGGCATGATATATGAACGCACACAGGCATGCACACGCACACACTCACTCAGGAATGCAATGCAATGCATGCAAATCAGTGGAGGCTGCTGAGGGGAGGACGGCTCATAATAATGTCTGGAACGGAGCGAATGGAATGGCATCAAGCATGTGTTTGATGTATTTAACACCATACCACTATTCCGCTCCAGCCATTACCATGAGCCGTCCTCCGCAATTAAGGTGCCACCAACCTCCTGTGATGCAAATGTGAATGACCTCACAGTGTTTGCTTAGAGATAGTGCTGTGCAATTAATCATTTTCGTTTTTTTTTAAACTAATTCGCCAATGTCGGTTCAATTATTTGAATTCCATTTCTTTCTGGGTTTTTTCTGTGAGCTCAATGCGTACATTTCATTCCGCTGCAGTTTCTCTAAATCAGATCGTGCCCAAACTGTGCAATGTACTAGGGAGTTTCTAACAGGTCAATGTTCTACATAGTTTAGTGCAGAAAACATAATAATTAACTACAATGATCAAAGTCCATTGCGTGGCTAATTGTCTCGCCTGTGTTGTTTTTTACGCCTACTACATAAGATACAAAGAATGCACAGTCAGGAGGGGATACATAGAGAGCAGTTGCTTCGTGAGCTGTTCAGCGGCCATAAAAGTATGTCTTATTTACTTTGAAGAATGACTAAAATAATGATTTGGTCAGACAGCATGAGCAGCAGCTCTATAGAGATGAGATGATGACTTGGAATAAAATAATGAATTCAAATAAAACAAATGTAATATACAGAACAACTGTAATATTTTATTCAAGTAAAGTAATGTTATTAAATGATGGATAATAAGTAATAAGCAGTAATGTTCAGTCACTACCATCGTGGGACTTTTATTCATTGTTTTATATTGTGTTATAGCATTCAACCCACATAATAGTGCATTTAATGTTTAAAAAAATAATTGAAACCGAACCGACATCAAGAAACACTAATCGCTCAGCACTACTTAGGGAGTACCTCTTCCCCCGGATTCAGTTCATATCGAGTTTGGAACAAAGGGCTACTGCCTAGCAAATACACGTGACTGCCCTCCTGATTTGTTCCAACCCATCGCGCTATTGAAAAAGGCCTTTTTTCAATTGCACAAGGAGCAACACTTAAGGCTGAGGAGTGAGTTTCACAGATCCCCATCGGCTATATTCACCACCCAAACTCACTCCATAGCTAACACAACTGCAGATCTGAGTAGACATAACTGCTGCCATAACTGCAGAGTCCAGCAGCATCATTGTAAAGGATGTCACACTGCCTGCTAAGCGAAGACCACTTTCCCCTGTGCCTCGCAAACAGCATTCGTTTACTGTTGAAAAGTGATATCCCAAGTATAAATACAATATAAAGTGTTTACGGACATATTTCATCTCTCCCTATCTCAGTCTGTTGTCCCCACTTGCTTCAAGATGTTCACCATTGTTCCTGTGCCCAAGAAAGCGAAGATAACTGAGCTAAATGACTAGTACCACGTACTTGTGTCATCATGAAGTGCTTTGAGCGACTAGTTAAAGAGGAACTGACAGCATTTTAGCAACATGAAATCTAATAAAAATGTGTTCATATACACCAACAGGAAGAATATTAAACTTTTTTAAAACATTTTCTGAGAAGAGAGCACTTAGATATGGTAATTTTCACATTTTCATAAATTCTTGGAATGTTTTGGAATTACGTATACTAAGCAATATAGAGTGGGAAAGCGCTGTGCATTTGGACAATTAATAGACACTGCAGTAAATAAAACCTAATAAAAACATCTGTCTCGTCCAGGACCTGAGTCTACGCAGACCGGTGCGCCATAGCCAATCAGAGGTACAGTAGGCCTATATGCAAACAAGACATTTGCCACAAGGGTCTGCCATCATTCACTTTGAACTTGACTGTGTGTTTACAGGCAGTTAGTTGCAACAGCGTGACTTTAGATCATTAGAACACATTCGGCAAAAGCCACAAAATACACTTGAATGGATTTCTGTAAATACGTAGCTAAATACCATGGGAGTCCTCTAACATTTGGGAACTTTACAATCCTATTGATCAAACAACCATAAACAGGTAGGCTCTCTTTCCCTATATGCACATCAACAACAACAAGATCAACAACTAATGCTAGTCAGAGCAGGATGAGATAAAAACTAATGAAGAAACATTAGATAAAGCACCCAAACTAACAGGCTAAAGTTGGCTAGCTTGCTAGCTAGCTACTTTCAGACACAAATGAGAGACACCTCACTGACCATTTTACTCCCCCTAGCAGAGCTGGTTAGGTTGTTTACATGTTATATAGAGTGTTCACTTCAAATCAAATCAAATTGTATTTGTCACATGCGCGAATAAAACAGGTGTAGACCTTACAGTGAAATGCTTACTTACAAGCCCTTAACCAACAATGATTTAAGAAGTTTTAAGAAAAAAAAGTATTAAGTAAAAAATAGATAAGTAATTTAAAAAAAATAAAAGTAACAAATAATTAAACAGCAGCTGTAAAATAACAATAGGGAGGCTATATACATAGTCAATGTGCAGGGCTAACTATTACTTTTTTTGTCTATGAGTTTGTAAATTCATCAGTTATTCTACGCTCTTGCACACTCAGACAAGAGTGCTCTGAAATCGTAGTAGATAGCTAGTGAATTTGCCAATGCACAAGATATGCTAACTGGATAACAGTGGTTCAGCATAGCTAGCTAGCTAGTTAGCAAAGCAATTCACATTTCTTGCTAGCTAACCAAATGACACATGCATCTTTAGCTGTGTAGCCACCGAAAAACAATACGAGGGGAAAAAGTCAGTCACTCACCCACTCATCCAATGACATGACATCCTCCTAGTAACTAGCTAGCTAGCTAACGTTAGGCTCTGTGTTTTTAGCTTGCTACATAAATAGATACGCTAGCCTATTAGCCAAGTTATGACTGACTTGTGATCATTGCCCTTGATAGTTTGATTATACTGACATTCCCAGCCTTAGTTACGTTCGTCTGTTTCTGTCCAAAATATTGAGTCAATGAAACTGACACAGTGCATCCCTAATGGAGGCAGCAAACAATGTACCAGATCAGCTGTGATTTACAACCTGATAGCAATATGATTTGGACTACCAAGATATCTACTGGTGAATGATATTAATCATGCAGTGAACTGCATCCATCTATTCTGTCAACAATGCCTTAGTATACATAATTGAATATTGAGTGCTATAGAGCCTATTTTTAAAACCCAACTTGGTTTTGTAGCATAAACTGAGAATTTGATATTTTTGATTGATATAATGATTGTTTGTTTCATATCTGCAAAGTAGTTAAAACGTTGTCAGTTCTACTTTAAGGATCATATCACCTCCACCTTTCTCAACACCCACAGTAAGCTTGGGGCCCTGGGTCTGAACCCCACCCTGTGCAACTGGGTCCTGGACTTCCTGACGAGCCGACCCCAGGTGGTGAAGGTAGGCAACAACACCTCCGCTATGCTGATCCTCAACACAAGGGCCCCACAAGGGTGCATGGTGAGCCCCCTCCTGTACTTCCTGTTCACCCATATATGCGTGGCCACGCACGTCTCCAACTTAATCATCAAGTTTGCAGATGACACAACAGTGGTAGGCCTGATTACCACCAACGATGAGACAGCCTACAGGGAGGAGGTGAACAAAGTCAAAGCTTAGAGAGCATGCCCCCATCCACATTGACGGGGTGCAGTGGAGAGGGTGAAAAGCTTCAAATTCCTCGGTGTGCACATCACTGACAACCTGAAATTGTCCATCCATGTGTAACCGATGTGAAATGGCTAGTTAGTTAGCGGTGGTGCGCGCTAATAGCGTTTCAATCAGTGACGTCACTCGCTCTGAGACCTGAAGTGGTTGTTCCCCTTGCGTTGCAAGGGCCGCGGCTTTTGTGGCACGATGGGTAACGATGCTTCGTGGGTGTCAGTTGTTGATGTGTGCAAGGGTCCCTGGTTCGAGCCTAGGTTGGGGCGAAGAGAGGGACGGAACCTACACTGTTACACATGCAACATCACCTCTTCAACCTCAGGAGGCTGAAGAAATTCAGCTTTGCCCCTAAGACCCTCATGAACTTCTACAGATGCACCATTGAGAGCATCTTGTCGGGCTGTATCACCAACTGGTACGGCAAGGTTCTCCAGATGGTGGTGCGGTCAGCCCAACGCATCTCCGAGGGCACACTGCCTGCCCTCCAGGACATCTACAGCACCCGGTGTCACAGGAAGGCCAAGAAAATCATCAAGGACCTCTAGCCACCCGATCCACGGCCTGTTCACCCCGCTACCATCTAGAAGGCGGAGACAATACATATGCGTCAAAAATGGGACAGAGACACAGGAAAACAGGTTTTATTACCAGGCCATTAGACTGTTAAATAGTCACCACTAGCCAGCCTCTGCCCTGAACTTTAGTCACTGTTACTAGCCAGCTATCACCCAGTACTCAACCCTGCATCTTAGAGATTTACTGTTTTACCCCACATCATATGTATATACTGCACTCTAATCAAGGCTCATCCTATATAACTATTGCTGTACACACTTTTTCCATTTAGATGCTGTCCATACTGTCTATTTTATCTTTATTTAACTAGGCAAGTCAGTTAAGAACAAATTCTTATTTTCAATGACAGCCTAGGAACAGTGGGTTAACTGCCTTGTTCAACAGATTTGTACCTTGTCAGCTCAAGGATTTGAACTTGCAACCTTGCGGTTACTAGTACAACACTCTAACCACTAGGCTACGCTGCCACCCTGTCTATACACACCATCATCTTCATATGTTTATATTCTGAACTCTGACATTGCTCGTTCTGATATTTCTCAATTCCTTAAAAATAATTGGGGATTTGTGTGTATTATTTTGTATTGTTAAGCATTACAGCACTGTTAGAGCTAGAAACAAACATTTCGCGGCACCTGCGATAACATTTGCAAAATATGTGTACACAACCAATAAAATTTGATTTGATTTAAGTAAAGTACACACACAAAAGCAGGTGTGTCAAACTTATTCCATGGAGGGCCTAGTGTCTGCTGATTGTTGTTTTTTGCTTTCAATTAAGACCTAGAAAACTAGGTGAGGGGAGTTCCTTACTAATCACTGACCTTAATTCATCAACAACCTCTCCCTCAATGTGAGCAAGACAAAGGAGCTGATCGTGGACTACAGGAAAAGGCGGGCCGAACAGGCCCCCATTAACATCAACATGGCTGTAGTGGAGCAGGTCGAGAGTTTGAAGTTTCTTGGTGTCCACATCACCAATGAACTATCATGGTCCAAACACACCAAGACAGTCATGAAGAGGGCACGACAAAACCTTTTCCCCCTCAGGAGACTGAAAAGATTTGGCATGGGCCCCCAGATCCTCAAAAGGTTCTACAGCTGCACCATCGAGAGCATCCTGACCGGTTGCATCACCACCTGGTATGGCAACTGCTCTACAGAGGGTAGTGCGATCGGCCCAGTACATCACTGGGGCCAAGCTTCCTGCCATCCAGGACCTAAATAATAGGCGGTGTCAGAGGAAAGCCCATAAAACTGTCAGAGAATCCAGTCACCCTCTGCTACCGCACAGCAAGCGGTACCGGAGCGCCAAGTCTAGGACCAAAAGGCTCCTCAACAGCTTCTACCCCCAAGCCATTAGACTGCTGAACAATTCATAAAAATCGTCACCGGGCAATTTACATTGACAACCCCTCCCCTCTTGTACACTGCTGCTACTCGCTGTTTGCTTGTTACCTACCTAGGCTGGAGAGGTAGTATTCGTGACAATAGAGAACAAAAGAGGAAAGCCCCCCCCCACACACTTGTGCTATGTCATGACTTATCTGGACCACTTATTGAGATGTGCCTTTTGTAAATCAGTTGTTAAATGAAGTGAAAAGGTGACTAGAGTCACACTTTAAGGGTGAGAATTGAGTTTCACAGATCCCCATCTGGTACAAAAACATGCACACACACCTTCCCTTAGCTAATTCTACATATTTTACAGACAGTAGAAACCTAATTTAATGAATGCACACATTTGTTTGTGTGTGTGTGTGTAGATTATAGTGTATGTGTGTGTAATGTGTGTGTGTGGATTATAATGGTAGATTACATACTGAACAAAAATATAAACGCAACATGCAACAGTTTAAACAATTTCACTGAGTTACAGTTCATATAAGGTAATCAGTCAATTGAAATAAATAAATTAGGCCCTAATCTATGGATTTCACATGACTGGGCAGGTGCGCACCCATGGGGCATAGGCCCACCCACTGGGGAGCCAGGCCCAGCCAATCAGAATGAGTCTTTTCCCACAAAAGGGCTTTGTTAGAGAAATAAATACTCCTCAGTTTCATCAGCTGTCTGGGTGGCTGGTCTCAGACAATCCCGCAGGTGAAGAAGCCAGATGTGGAAGTCCTGGGCTGGCGTGGTTACACGTGGTCTGCGGTTGTGTGATCGGTTGGACGTACTGCTAAAATGACGTTGGAGGCAGCTTATGGTAGAGAAATGAACATTAAATTCTCTGGCAACAGCTCTGGTGGACATTCCTGCATGCCAATTGCACGCTCCCTCAAAACTTGAGACATCTGTGGCATTGTGTTGTGTGACAAAACTGCACATTTTAGAGTGGGCTTTTATTGTCCCCAGCACAAAGTACACCTGTGTAATGATCATGCTGTTTAATCAGCTTCTTGATATGCCACACCTGTCAGGTGGATGGATTATCTTGGCAAAGGAGAAATGCTCACTAACAGGGATCTAAACACATTTGTGCACAAAATTTGAGCGAAACAAGGTTTTTGTGCATACGGAACATTTCAGGGATCTTTTATTTCAGCTCATGAAACATGGGACCAACACTTCACATGTTTCTTTTATGTTTTTGTTCAGCATAGATTCAATCTGGACGCTGGCTGTAAATGTTCAGATATTCGAGAGATGACAATTGAATGAAGGGTAGAGGGTTTGGTTTACTATCATTTTGATATGTGATACAGACAGTTGGAAAAAATGCCTAGGGTTCTTAAGTTTGTTAGCCCTCTGAACACTTAAGTTTGCTCCTGAAGGGATTTTCTTTCAGCCAGAGTGATGCTTGTAAGGTTGACCAATCCCTCAAAGGCCCCATCTTCCATACTGGTCATTTGATTGTCAACTAAATCCAAATAGTGACTAATCTTTTGAAGTTCTTTCCCAAAGGAGTTTAGTTTATTTCCTCTATTCTCCAAGATATTTAGTTTATGCAAACCATTTTTGAAAGCACCATTCAAATTTAAAAGGATATCTTTCATCAGGATGCTATTTCCTCACAGTTTTAGGATATTTAATCAAGTCAAATTATTTGTCACATGCTTTCACCTTACAGTGAAATGCTTACTTACAAGTCCGTAACCAACAATGCATTTTTAAGAAAAATAAGTGTTGAGTATTGAATAGATAAATAAAAAATGTAAGTAAAAATCATTAAAGAGCAGCAGTAAAATATCAATAGCGAGGCTATATAGACGGGGTACCGGTACACAGTCAATGTGCGGGGGAACCGGTTAGTCGGGGTAATTGAGGTAATATGTACATGTATTGTCCAAATCTGAGCAGTCTAGATTATTGATACTATTGTAGCTGAGATCCAGGATTTCCAATGTTGGGAGGGAGATTCCTCTACCAGTTCTCACAGTCTCACGTCAAAATAAGACGTTCATCTATTTTTCTCAAACGTCAAATTTCTAATTTGTTCCAAACATCAAATGTAAAAGTGTTTAAGTTTAGACATTAACTCCAAATGATTAAGGTTAGGCATTAACTCCGAATGGTTAAGGGTTAAGGTTTGGGATAGGCTTTAAACAAAAATATCAAAAACAACTTTCTATCACTGGTGTCACATGGAATTGACGCTGGAGAGACGAAGCAGGTACGGGGAGTAAAAGATTTAATATATAACGGACATGGAACGAGACAGGAACAGCGTCAGCAAACAGGTAACACAAACCAAAAAAACAATTAATGCAGAAGCTGGGAAAGAGTTGGGGAACTGACAAATATAGGGGAGGTAATAAACAGATGAGTGAGTCCAGGTCCAATATCACTGATGCGCGTGACGAGGGAAGGTAGGTGTGCGTAATGGATGATAGGAGTGCGTGATATAGGGCAGCCCTCAAGCGCTAGGGTGAGCGGGAGCAGACCTGACAACTGGATTCCAAATTGCAACCTTTGGAATCAAAGGTAGATGCTTACGCCCATTCACCATCCCCGTCCATAACGCCCTAGCAAAACCGAAACCTTATTGAAGGTAAAAGCTCTCACTGTTGCCCCAGTGGCAGGTTTCCACATTATTTCCAGATGTCCTCAGACATGGATGGTCATCGAATACTGACTTGTATTATTTAGGCTTTTATAATATTTGCAAAGTCATCAACAGCTACAGTGAGGGAAAGAAGTATTTGATCCCCTGCTGATTTTGTACGTTTGCCCACTGACAAAGAAATGATCAGTCTATATTTGTAATGGTAGGTTTATTTGAACAGTGAGAGACAGAATAACAACAAAAAAATCCAGAAAAACGCATGTCAAAAATGTTATAAATTGATTTGCATTTTAATGAAGGAAATAAGTATTTGACCCCTCTGCAAAACATGACTTAGTACTTGGTGGCAAAACCCTTGTTGGCAATCACAGAGGTCAGATGTTTCTTGTAGTTGGCCACCAGGTTTGCACACATCTCAGGAGGGATTTTGTCCCACTCCTCTTTGCAGATCTTCTCCAAGTCATTAAGGTTTCGAGGCTGACGTTTGGCAACTCGAATCTTCAGCTCCCTCCACAGATTTTCTATGGGATTAAGGTCTGGAGACTGGCTAGGCCACTCCAGGACCTTAATGTGCTTCTTTTTGAGCCACTCCTTTGTTGCCTTGGCCGTGTGTTTTGGGTCATTGTCATGCTGGAATACCCATCCACAACCCATTTTCAATGCCCTGGCTGAGGGAAGGAGGTTCTCACCCAAGATTTGACGGTACATGGCCCCGTCCATTGTCCCTTTGATGCGGTGAAGTTGTCCTGTCCCCTTAGCAGAAAAACACCCCCAAAGCATAATGTTTCCACCTCCATGTTTGACGGTGGGGATGGTGTTCTTGGGGTCATAGGCAGCATTCCTCCTCCTCCAAACACGGCGAGTTGAGTCGATGCCAAAGAGCTCCATTTTGGTCTCATCTGACCACAACACTTTCACCCAGTTGTCCTCTGAATCATTCAGATGTTCATTGGCAAACTTCAGACGGGCATGTATATGTGCTTTCTTGAGCAGGGGGACCTTGCGGGTGCTGCAGGATTTCAGTCCTTCACGGCGTAGTGTGTTACCAATAGTTTTCTTGGTGACTAAGGTCCCAGCTGCCTTGAGATCATTGACAAGATCCTCCCATGTAGTTCTGGGCTGATTCCTCACCGTTCTCATGATCATTGCAACTCCACAAGGTGAGATCTTGCATGGAGCCCCAGGCCAAGGGATAATCGCACCAACTGTTGTCACATTCTCACCAAGCTGCTTGGCGATGGTCTTGTAGCCCATTCCAGCCTTGTGTAGGTCTACAATCTTGTCCCTGACATCCTTGGAGAGCTCTTTGGTCTTGGCCATGGTGGAGAGTTTGGAATCTGATTGATTGATTGCTTCTGTGGCCAGGTGTCTTTTATACAGGTAACAAAGTGAGATTAGGAGCACTCCCTTTAAGAGTGTGCTCCTAATCTCAGCTCGTTACCTGTATAAAAGACACCTGGGAGCCAGAAATCTTTCTGATTGAGAGGGGGTCAAATACTTATTTCCCTCATTAAAATGCAAATAAATGTATACAATTTTTGACATGCGTTTTTCTGGATTTTTTTGTTCTTATTCTGTCTCTCACTGTTCAAATAAACCTACCATTAAAATTATAGACTGATCATTTCTTTGTCAGTGGGCAAACGTACAAAATCAGCAGGGGATCAAATACTTTTTTCCCTCACTGTATAGTTTCAATTCAACCCATGATTCAACTAAAAATAGACACATATAATCCTAGGGTTTCAAGCTTTGGTTGATTTAAAATTTCTCTACAAATTAATAATTGATATGTTGGATTCACTTCTCCATCTCAACAAAAAATCTAAATTAAGGATTAGAATTAAATCAAATCAGACTTTAAATGCACTTTAAATCAAGTTTGATTTGATTTAGTCGTATTCTTTAACTTTAATTCTTGGTTGAGATGGAGACATGAATCCAACGTATTGAGTATGTTTGGGTGCCATTTGGGGTGCAGAATATTTGTGAGAAAGGAGTGAGAAAATTATACCAAACAGCATAGGGCCAAGCATGCACCCTTGCTTCACACTGCTAAGTATGAGGAATGCCTGTATTAGAAAGGTTTGGCCTGAGAGTGTCTTGAGACATGCTCTATAACCCGTATGTGTATATGTGAAGATCGTGTGTGTTTGTGTGTGTGTGTGTGTGTGTGTGTGTGTGTGTGTGTGTGTGTGTGTGTGTGTGTGTGTGTGTGTGTGTGTGTGTGTGTGTGTGTGTGTGTGTGTGTGTGTGTGTGTTTCAGGCCTGTTTGTGGCTGGCCAGTGTATTTCACACCAGAGGGGAACAGGCTCAGATGAAAGGGAGATCATGGAAGGTGGAGAGAATTAATCAGCTAACGCACATTATAGCTGCATGCCTTCTTCATAAGCCAAACTCTCCGTGTGTGTGTGTGTGTGTGTGTGTGTGTGTGTGTGTGTGTGTGTGTGTGTGTGTGTGTGTGTGTGTGTGTGTGTGTTGGACAGACAGGATGCTTGCACCACGCACAGAACCCTGTTAACACCATTACCAGCAGCACCTTTGAAGTTAGCCACAGCAGACAATAGAAAGGAACCCTGGAGCCTCCCAAGTGTGTGTATGTGTGTGTGTGTGTGTGTGTGACCTTGCATGAGACTCCAAGACTTGTGTTAGCTCCCTGAGGTAATACCTAGGCTTTAGCTCAATGGCCTAACATGGTCTTGTGGCATGCAGGAACCCTGGGTCCCAACCAAGTCGATCACATCTTCTTCTGTTCTCACTGTGTATTCATCTGACAAAAGTGCCCATTCCGTCACCATGGGTAAGGTATAGTGACTTCAGAAAGTATTCAGACCCCTTGTCTTTTTCCACATGTTGTTAGGTTACAGCCTTATTCTCCAATCAATTAAATATCTTTTTTTCCTCCTCAATCTACACACAATACCCCATAATGACAAAGAAAAAACAGGTTGTTCGAATTTTTGCACATTTATTAACAATAAAAAACTGAAATATCGCATTTACATAAGTATTTAGACTCTTTACTCAGTACTTTGTTGAAGCACCTTTGGCAGCTTTTACAACCTTGAGTCTTCTTGGGTATGACGCTACAAGCTTGGCACAATTCTTCTCTGCAGATCCTCTCCAGCTCTGTCCGGTTGGATGGGGAGCATTGCTGCACAGCTATTTTCAGGTCTCTCCAGAGATGTTCGATTCAGTTCAAGTCCGGGCTCTGGCTGGGCCACTCAAGGACATTCAGAGACTTGTACCGAAGCCACTTCTGTGTTGTCTTGGCTGTGTGCTTAGGGTCGTTGTCCTGTTGGAAGGTGAAGGTCATGAGCACTCGGGAGCAGGTTTCCATCAAGGATCTCTCTGTACTTTACTCGATCCTGACTAGTCTACCAGTCCCTGCCACTGAAAAACATCCCCACAGCATGATGCTGCCACCACCGTGCTTCACCGTAGGGATGGTGCCAGGTTTCCTCCAGACATGACACTGGCATTCAGGCCAGAGAGTTCAATCTTGGTTTCATCAGACCAGAGAATCTTGTTTCTCATGGTCTGAAAGTCTTTAGGTGCATTTTGGCAAACTCCAAGCGGGCTGTCATGTGCCTTTTACTGAGGAGTGGCTTCCACCTAGCCACTACCATGAATGCCTCAATGGTGGAGTGCTGCAGAGTTGGCTGTCCTTGGTGGGTCCAAACTTCTTCCGTTTAAGAATGATGGAGACCACTGTGTTCTTGGGGACCTTCAATGCTGCAGACATTTTTTGGTACCCTTCCCTAGATCTGTGCCTCGACACAATCCTGTCTCTGAGCTCTACGGACAATTCCTTCGTCCTCATGGCTTGGTTTTTGCTCTTACATGTACTGTCAAAATGTATAAAAAACTTTTTTCGCTTTGTCATTATTGGCTTTGTGTATAGATTGCTGAGGATTTTTAAAAATGTAATCCATTTTAGAATAAGTTTGTAATGTAACAAATTGTGGAAAAAGTCAAGGGGTCTGAATACTTTCTGAAGGCACTGTATATGTGGTCCGGAGTTGGGAGGGCTAACCACTACGCCAGACACCGGCAAAGTTTATTGTTTAAGAAAATATTTTCATAATCTCATATGTTTTATAGCAGTGGTTCCCAAAATTTTTATAGTCCTGTACCCCTTCAAACATTCAACCTCTAGCTGCATACACACTCTAGCACCAGGGTCAGTGCACTCTCAAATGTAGTTTTTTGCCATCATTGTAAGCCTGCCACACACACACACTGTATGATACATTTATTTAACATATGAATAAGTGTTAGCTGTCACAACACCGCTCATGGGAAGTGACAAAGAGCTCTTATAGGACCAGGGCAGAAATATTAATAATCAATAATTTTGCTCTTTATTTAACCATCTTACATATAAAACCTTATTTGTTCATCTAAAGGTCCACAGGTTAATGAGAAGGGTGTGCTTGAAAGGATGCATATAACTCTGCAATGTTGGGTTGCATTGGAGAGAGTCTCAGTCTTAAATCATTTTCCACACAATCTGTGCCTGTATTTAGTTTTCATACTAGTGAGTGCCGAGAATCCATTCACATAGGTACGTGGTTGCAAAGGGCATCAGTGTCTTAACAGCGCGATTTGCCAAGGCAGGATACTGTGAGCGCAGCCCAATCCAGAAATCTGTCAGTTGCTTCTGATTAAATTCAATTTTCACAGAACTGCTTGTTGCAATTTCGATGAGGCTCTCTTGTTCAGATAGTGGACTGTAGGCAGAGAATGAAAGGGATAACGAATCCAGTTGTTTGTGTCATCCATTTCAGGAAAGTACCTGCGTAATTGCGCACCCAACTCACTCAGGTGTTTCGCAATATCACATTTGACATTTTCCGTAAGCTTGATTTCATTTGCACACAAAAAATCAAAAAATGATGGAAAGACCTGTGTGTTGTCAGACAAGTGAAAATTATGGTCAGTAAAGAAAACTTTAAACTCTTCTCTCTTTTCAAAAAGCTGTCGTGCATTCCCTTGGCAGCAAGAGCCTCTCGGTAGATGCTGCGGTGTACCCAAGTGATGTCACGGGCGTTACCACTCCACTATGTCTCCCTGTCATGGCTTTTGCACCATCAGTACAGATACCAACATGAGCAACAGCTACGTATGGCTACATATGGACCATTAGTGGAATTCCCACGAGAGAGTAACGGTTAATATGATTGGATGTGTAGTGGGGTGCGTAATTGGCGGCAGAGAACTCAGGCGCAGGAGAGCAGAACTGGGTAATAACCAGAGATTTATATAGCAAAACCAATGGCATCCAGAACAACAAGATAAATGGGCACAAAAATAACCTGTCGTACGCTCACGGGTAATGTGCACAAGCACTACAATAAACAATCCCTCACACAAAGACATGGGGGGAACAGAGGATTAAGTACACAACAAGTAATTGAGGGAATTGAAACCAGGTGTGAGGAAAAACAAGACAAAACACATGGAAAATGAAAAGCGGATCGATGATGGCTAGAAGACCGGCGACGCCGACCGCCAGGCGCTACCCGAACAAGGAGAGGACCCGACTTCGACGGAAGTCGTGACAGTACCCCCTTTGACACGCGGCTCCAGCAGCGCCCCAACGCCGGCCTCGAGGACGACCCGGAGGGCGAGGCGCAGGGCGATCCGGACGGAGACGGTGGAACTCCCGCAGCATTGAAGGGTCCAACACATCCTCCACCAGAACCCAGCACATCTCCTCCGGACCGTACCCCTCCCACTCCACGAGGTACTGAAGGCCCCTAGCCTGACGCCTCGAATCCAGTATAGAGCGAACGGTGTACGCGGGGGCCCCCTCGATGTCCAGAGGGGGTGGAGGAACCTCCCGCACCTCAGACTCCTGGAGCGGGCCAACCACCACCGGCCTGAGGAGAGACACATGGAACGAGGGGTTAATACGGTAATCAGGGGGAAGCTGTAACCTATAACAAACCTCGTTCACTCTCCTCAGGACTATAAATGGCCCCACAAACTGCGGACCCAGCTTCCGGCAGGGCAGACGGAGGGGCAGGTTCCGGTTCGAGAGCCAGACCCGGTCCCCCGGTGCGAACACCGGGGCCTCACTGTGGTGACGGTCTGCGCTGGCTTTCTGGCGCAGCACGGCCCGCTGGAGGGGTACATGGGCGGCGTCCCATGTCTCCTCCTCGCGCCTGAACCAGTCGTCCACCGCAGGAGCCTCGCTCTGACTCTGATGCCAAAGCGCCAGAACTGACTGGTACCCCAGTTTCGCACTGGAAGGGGGAGTGGTTAGTTGAGGAGTGCCGGAGCAAGTTCTGAGCCATCTCTTCCCAGGGCACGAACGCTGCCCACTCCCCCGGCCGATCCTGGCAATAAGACCGCAGAATCCTGCCCACATCCTGGTTCACTCTCTCCACCTGCCCATTACTCTCGAGAGGAAACCCTGAGGTAAGGCTGATCGAGACCCCCAGACGTTCCATGAACGCTTTCCAGACCCTCGAAGTGAACTGGGGACCTCGATCAGACACTATATCCTCAGGCACCCCGTAGTGCCGGAAGACGTGCGTAAACAAGGCCTCCGCAGTCTGTGGGGCCATAGGGAGACCGGGCAGAGGGAGGAGACGGCAGGACTTAGAGAACCGATCCACAATGACCAGGATGGTGGTGTTTCCCTGTGAGGGGGGGAGGTCGGTAAGAAAATCCACCGACAGGTGCGACCAAGGCCGCTGTGGAATGGGTAAGGGGTGTAGCTTCCCTCTGGGCAGGTGCCTAGGAGCCTTACACTGGGTGCACACCGAGCAGGAGGAAACATAAACCCTCACGTCCTTGGCCAAGGTAGGCCACCAGTACTTCCCAAACAAACAGCGCACCGTCCGACCGATCCCAGGATGACCAGAGGAGGGTGACGTGTGGGCCCAATAGATCGACTGGTCACGGACAGCAGACAGAACGTACAGACGCCCAGCGGGACACTGGAGGGGAGCAGGCTCTGCTCCCACACTACCGGCGCCACCAGGCAGGAGGCCGGGAGTATGGGAGTGGGATCCATGGGCCGCTCCTCTGTGTCATACAGTCAAGACAGTGCGTCCGCCTTCACGTTTTGGGAACCTGGTCTGTAGGAAAGGGAAAAAACAAAACGGGTGAAAAACATGGCCCACCTTACCTGGCGAGGGTTCAGTCTCCTCGCTGCCCGGATGTACTCCAGAATGCGGTGGTCAGTCCAGATGAAAAAAGGGTGTTTAGCCCCCTCAAGCCAATGTCTCCACGCCTTCAGAGCCTTGACGACAGCCAACAGCTCCCGGTCCCCCACGTCATAGTTTCGCTCCACCGGGCTGAGCTTCTTTGAGAAGAAGGGACAGGGGCGGAGCTTCGGTGGCGTACCTGAGCGCTGAGAGAGCATGGCTCCTATCCCAGCCTTGGACGCGTCCACCTCCACTATGAACGCCAAAGAGGGATCCGGATGGGCCAGCACGGGAGCCGAGGTAAACAGAGCCCTCAGGTGACCGAAAGCCCTGTCCGCCTCAGCCGACCACTGCAAATGTACCGGCCCCCCTTCAGCAGTGATGTGATGGGAGCCGCTACCTGACCAAAACCCTGGATAAACCTCCGGTAGTAATTGGCAAACCCTAGGAACCGCTGCACTTCCTTAACTGTGGTGGGAGTCGGCCAATTACGTACGGCTGAAATGCGGTCACTCTCCATCTCCACCCCTGAGGTGGAAATGCGGTACCCTAGGAAGGAGACGGACTGCTGGAAGAACAGGCATTTCTCAGCCTTGACGTACAGGTCATGCTCCAACAATCGACCAAGCACCCTGCGCACCAGGGACACATGCTCAGCGCGTGTAGCGGAGTATAGTTTCTGCAGACATGACTAGTATTCTGGAGTATTTACTGTAATGTTTTTGCAGACATGATTGTATTTTATAGTGTAGTAACACCTGTCGACTAGGGTTAGCTAAAATGGCTACACCAGTTACTGTTTAATGAGGGGAACACCTCAACCATAACATAAGACAGGTTTGTGACAGGCCACCTATTGAGATGGGTCAACAGCTCTGAGCAATGCAACGGACCAGACAACACCTTAGCAAAAATATAAAGTTTATTACAATTGTAACATCTAAACATTAGACACAGGTTTTAGGCCCATTAAAGGGAAACAGCACAGAGGCAGATAAAGAACACGCAAAGTTTATTAAAGCTTAGAAGATTAGGTTTGCATGTTTCACACAGATAAATAACACACATTAACAAAAGTACACTAAAAATACTTCTTAGATCTGTCAACATAACAAAGAAGCTGACCGTGGTCTTCAGAAAACAGCAGAGTTTGCACCCCCCTATCCAAATCAATGGGACCCCAGTGGAGAAGGTGGAAAGCTTCAAGTTCCTCTGCTTACACATCACTGACAAACTGAAATGGTCCACCCACACAGACAGTGTGGTGAAGAAGGCGCAACAGCGCCTCTTCAACCTCAGGAGGCTGAAGAAACTTGGCTTGGCACCTAAAACCCTCACAAACCTTTACAGACGCACAATTGAGAGCATCCTGATGGGCTGTATCGCCACCTGGTACGGCAACTGCTCCGTCCACAACCGTAAGGCTCTCCAAAGGTAGTGAGGTCTGTAGAAGACATGGGTCAAAGCTGTTCTTGCTTTCTTGTGAACTGGTTGCTTCTGACACTGAGAACCATTTTCGTGTCAACGTGGAGCTATTGGCAATCTGTAATTGTTGTGTTACAGACTGAATTAAAATGGATTAAATTGTTATTTATTCTCACCCACCGACACACAACACCCCATAATGACAAAGTGAAAACATGTTTTTAGACATTTTTGCTAATTTGTTGAAAATTAAATACAGAAATATCTCCTTTACATAAGTATCCACACCCCTGAGTCAATACTTTGTAGAAGCAACTTTGGCAGTAATTACAGCTGTGAGTTTTTCTGGGTAACTCTCTAAGAGCTTTCCACACCTGGATTGCGCAATATTTTCTCATTATTCTTTTCAAAATTCTTCAAGCTCTGTCAGATTGGTTGTTGATCATTGCTAGACAACCATTTTCAGGTATTCACAGTATATTTTCAAGTAGATTTAAGTCAAAGCTGTAACTCGGCCACTCAGGAACATCCACTGTCTTCTTGGTAAGCAATTTCGCCTCATGTTTTAGGTTATTGTCCAGGTTATTCATCTTATTTAGGCCTGGCAATACAGTGGCACTTAGTTTTAAAAGATCCAGAATGTTTCACGTTGTAGGAGGCGTTTGAGACGATTGCCCCCCTGCGAGAACTGGGAACCACTTCAATGGCCATGGCTTTCAAAGAGTTTGGGCTGCCATGGCCAACCTTTCAATTTTGCCCCAGTTGCATTTAATGATGACCTTAACCCTGTCTATCTCCTGGCTATGTCGGGTCAGCAAGTAGATTGGTTTGGGTTTTTGAGGCTTGTGGGTGTGTTTCAGAAGACTTTCTCTTTTCAGAGGTTTAGCTTTGGTGAGAGACTGATTTAACAGGCTCGGTTTGTATCCCAGTTGTTGAAACCTAGAATGCATTTCCTCATCTTTTGCCTCAAAATCGTCCACCCTGTCACAAATACGGCGCAGCCTTTGAAATTGTCCAAAGGGAATCAAATTAGCGGGGTAACAACTGTCCGCCCTGAGGATAGTATTGCGGTCCGTGCTTTTCCTGTAAATGGTGGTGTGGAGTGAACCATCCTGAGTTAAGAAAATACATTTCTGTTTGACTGTAGTCTAAACTCAGTATCAAATTCTCATTGAGAGAATTCACATAGTTGTTGAATTCTAACAGTTCATTTTCTCATCCGGAGAACACTAAAAGAATGTCATCAATGTATCTGCCAAAACCACACGATTTTAGCAAAAAAGGGTTAGCAGAACAGAGAATTAAGTTCGCTTCCCAAATCCCCCAAATAAGTTTGCGTAGTTTGGAGCAAAGCAAGCCCCCATAGCAGTCCCCTTCTGTTGTCTGAAAAGCGTATCCTGGAAAAGGAAAACATTTTTGTTTAGTGAAGGAGAAAGTCAGCAGGGGGCATACTTCCCTCTGGCCTAAATTGAAGATAATGCTTTAAAGCCTCCAGACCTTCATTGTGTACAATATTGGTGTAAAGAGATTCAACATCTATTCTTACCAAATAGGAAGATGCAACATCTTTAAGCTCAGGTAGCTTGTTAAGACTGTGAGTGGTGTCTTGAAGGAAAGAGGGAAGTTTGGACACAAATGGCTTAATGTAGAAATCAACATACTTGGAGGCTGGCTCTGATATAGTATCATTGTTGCTGATGATGGGCCTTCCAGGTGGGTTGTGAGGATCCTTGTGGACTTTTGGTAACATTTAGTAACACCTCAACATAGGGTGGGAGAAGAACGTCATATTCTTGCTTAGCAATCCACTTTTCATCTTTGGCAAGGCCCAATATATCACCCAACTCCCATTTCATATTCTCCAAAGGGTTAGAAGACAAAGGTAGGTACTAGTCAGTATTGTTGAGCTGTGTATAGGCTTCCTGCTCATATTTGTCCCTACCCCATACAATAACAGCCCCTCCTTTGTCAGCACTGCGAACAATCAAATTATCATTCTCAGAAAGCCATTTAACGGCTTCATTTTATTATTTAGTGAGATTACCTCTGTACACCTTATTCCTGTTCTCAAATAGTTTATCTTCATCGTGAGACACTTTTTTGGTAAAGGCATTAAGGCAAGTGTTGTTGTTGATTGGGAAAAAGGGGGACTTGGGTTTGAAAATAGGTTAAGGAATGGCATCTTGTACTTGATGATGTTGTAAGGGCTTTGCTTATACAAAACATTCCAGGGCATATTCCTACAGAATTAGTTTGGAACTGATTAGCACTGTAGGTACAGTGAGGGAAAAAAGTATTTGATCCCCTGCTGATTTTGTACGTTTGCCTACTGACAAAGAAATGATCAGTCTATAATTTTAATGGTAGGTTTATTTGAACAGTGAGAAAAATCCAGAAAAACCCATGTCAAAAATGTTATACATTTATTTGCATTTTAATGAGGGAAATAAGTATTTGACCCCCTCTCAATCAGAAAGATTTCTGGCTCCCAGGTGTCTTTTATACAGGTAACGAGCTAAGATTAGGAGCACACTCTTAAAGGGAGTGCTCCTAATCTCAGCTTGCTACCTGTATAAACGACACCTGTCCACAGAAGCAATCAATCAATCAGATTCCAAACACTTTCACCCAGTTGTCCTCTGAATCATTCAGATGTTCATTGGCAAACTTCAGACGGGCATGTATATGTGCTTTCTTGAGCAGGGGGACCTTGCGGGCGCTGCAGGATTTCAGTCCTTCACGGCATAGTGTGTTACCAATTGTTTTCTTGGTGACTATGGTCCCAGCTGCCTTGAGATCATTGACAAGATCCTCCCATGTAATTCTGGGCTGATTCCTCACCGTTCTCATGATCATTGCAACTCCACGAGGTGAGATCTTGTATGGAGCCCCAGGCCGAGGGATATTGACAGTTCTTTTGTGTATACACAGCTCAACTCCACGAGGTGAGATCTTGTATGGAGCCCCAGGCCGAGGGAGATTGACAGTTCTTTTGTGTATACACAGCTCAACAATCGACTCAACTCAACTCGCCGTGTTTGGAGGAGGAATGCTGCCTATGACCCCAAGAACACCATCCCCACCGTCAAACATGGAGGTGGAAACATTATGCTTTGGGGGTGTTTTTCTGCTAAGGGGACAGGACAACTTCACCGCATCAAATGGACAATGGACGGGGCCATGTACCATCAAATCTTGGGTGAGAACCTCCTTCCCTCAGCTAGGGCATTGAAAATGGGTTGTGGATGGGTATTCCAGCATGACAATGACCCAAAACACACGGCCAAGGCAACAAAGGAGTGGCTCAAGAAGAAGCACATTAAGGTCTTGGAGTGGCCTAGCCAGTCTCCAGACCTTAATCCCATAGAAAATCTGTGGAGGGAGCTGAAGGTTCGAGTTGCCAAACGTCAGCCTCAAAACCTTAATGACTTGGAGAAGATCTGCAAAGAGGTGTGGGACAAAATCCCTCCTGAGATGTGTGCAAACCTGGTGGCCAACTACAAGAAACGTCTGACCTCTGTGATTGCCAACAAGGGTTTTGCCACCAAGTTCTAAGTCATGTTTTGCAGAGGGGTCAAATACTTATTTCCCTCATTAAAATGCAAATCAATTTATAACATTTTTGACATGCGTTTTTCTGGATTTTTTTGTTGTTATTCTGTCTCTCACTGTTCAAATAAACCTACCATTAAAATTATAGACTGATCATTTCTTTGTCAGTGGGCAAACGTACAAAATCAGCAGGAGATCAAATACATTTTTCCCTCACTGTAGGTGCAAAAGACCAACCTTTGGAGAGAGCTGAAACGCAGTCTTTGGACAGGAGCGTGTCTGAGAGACTCATGACTGTGTCTGGCTGGTGTAACTGAGCGTCTGCAGTCGATGCTGGTGGTGGTATTGGGAGCACTGTGGATTGATTAAGCGTCCCCCTCTTCCTCCCCCTGCGTGTCTTCCACCTCTTGTCTTTCTCGTTGCATGGTTTGGCATGTCTAAAAAATATCTGATGTGCCATTTGCCTGAGAATTGAAAAAAAATCATCATCATCAATGCTTGGCAAATTAAAAGAAACAGAGCTGGACCGGGTCTGTGTGTGCTTATGAGACCCGTGCGCAGTCTTGTTGTGCGTTCAAGAGTAGGCAGACGAGCCATCTTTGTGATTATCCTTGTCTCTTTTGAACTTTTCCAATTTCTCACGTCTCAAAAAACTATGCAGTTTGTCAACGTCCTCTTTCAATTTGTTCTCTAGAGGGAGTTTTTGTTCCTTAGAGTCAATATGAGCAATTTCTGCTTTGATCCCCTGGATATTTTCGTTTAGGGAATGTTTTGGCGTTTATATTCCTCAATCAGTAACAAGATTAAATCGAGTGAACACTTGTTGAGAATTGTTTCCCATTTATGTTTGAAATCTGGGTTATCATGTCCAAAGGATGGGAACTTGTTAATTCGCAACCCTTGCGGAATCATTCCCTCTCTCTAATAGTCAGACAGCGTGAACGCATGTAAAGCAAGTTTTGTTTGTTTTTTCATCATTTATTTTCAGATCATAGTACAGTCTGCGTAAGTCTGGTGAGGACGCTGAAGTCTCGAAGCCATGTAGTAAAGAATCTTGACCTATTATGTTCTTGCCTTGCTCATTTTTTAAAAAGAAATTGTTTGAAAAAGCCATAGTGGGCGGCTGAACAGTACCAAACAACGTTCAGTATAATGAACGGAGAAACTCCAAAAAAGACTCACCCCAGAGTCCTTGGATAATATAGAGACACAGGAGAGGAGTGCTTCTTTTGTATGTAGTTAATCCATGAGGTGCTCTTTGATCATGGGATGAAATACTATAGAACAAAAATAAGTTGATGCTGGATAATCACAATGCCGAAATATCCTTTGTGCAAAACGAACTTCCAGAAGTAATCAAGGCACTGTCATATAGTGAAAAAATGTAATAGCCTTTATTGTTCATTGTTACCACAAAATGAAATATCATGAAATGAAAATACAAAATGTCTACACATGAACTCATATTACCTGTCACGGGTGTCGTAAGGATTGGACCAAAATGCACCCGGAGTGTGTATACTCATCTTCTTTTTTACTGAAGAAGGAAAACAAAAATAAACACAGTATACAAAAACAACGACGACAAACAGTCCTGTAAGGCATACGGCTATACACGAAACAACTACCCACAAAACCCATAGAAAAACACCCCTACTAAATAGGACCTTCAATTAGAGGCAACGAGGAACAGCTGCCTCCAATTGAAGGTCAAAACAATAAACTAGACATAAAAATAGAAAAACTAGAAAATAGAACATAGAAATACAAAACATAGAACACAAACCAAAAACCCCAACAACACAAAACAAACACACCCCTGCCATGTCCTGACCAAACTACAATAACAAATAACCCACTATACTGGTCAGGATGTGACAGTACCCCCCCCCCCCCCCCCCCCCACCCAAAGGTGCAGACCCTGGATGCACCTTAAACAAAAACACAAAAATAAACCCAAAACAAAAATAATCCCAAACTAAAGGGAGGGAGGGAGGGTGGCCACCGTCACCGATGGTTCTTGTGCTACACCCCCCCCCTCCCCAACCTCCTACCACGAAGGAGGCTCAGGCTCCGGCCTTACTCCCCAACCTAACCTGTCCACCACCCCTAACTGGTTATTATATATTATTATTATTATTATACCTCGGGCTGATGCGCGTCGCTGGAGACCTCGGACTGTTCCGGACTGTAGGCCGCCTCTCTCAGTTCCGGACTGTAGGCCGTCTCTCTCGGTTCCGGACTGTAGGCCGTCTCTCTCGGTTCCGGACTGTAGGACGTTGCCGGAAGCACTGGACGGAGAACTGTCGCCGGAAGCTCTGGACGGGGAACTGTCATCAGAAGCTCTGGACGGGGACTGCGCACAGAAGGCCTGATGCGTGGGGCTTGCTTAGGAGGCGCCAGACTAGGGACACGCACCACAGGGCTAGTGCGAGGAGCAGGAGCAGGACGAGCTGGACTGGGCTGACGCACTGGAGGCCTGGTGCGTGGTTCTGGCTTTGGAGGCGCCAGACTAGAGAAACGCACCTCAGGGATAGTGCGAGGAGCAGGAAATGGATACACCGGGCCATGAGTAGGCACTGGAGGTCTGGAGCGCACCTCCTGCACAACCCGTCCTGGCTGGATGGTAATAGTAGCTCTGCACGAGCGGAGTGCTGACACAGGGTGAACTGGGCTGTGCAGAGGCCTGATGGCTGCCGTGCGTAGAGCAGGTGTAGGGTAGCCTGGGCCTAGGAGGCACACTGGTGGCCAGATGTGCTGCGCAGGCATCCTCCTTCCAGGCTGGATGTCCACTCTAGCACGGCACTTGCGAGGGGCTGGGATCACTCGCACCTGACTCTGCATGCCCACAGGCGAGATCGTGCGCACTTCCGCATACACCGGCGCTCTCCACTCCATACGCTCCCCATAATAAGCACGGGGAGTTGGCTTAGGGCTCACCCTTGACCCAGCCAAACTACCCGTGTGCCCACCCCAAAAAATGTTTTAGGGCTGCCTCTCGCACTTGCCTCTCGGTGCGTATAATGCCTCATAATAGCGCCGCTCCACCTTGGCTGCCTCCAGCTCCTCCTTAGGGCGCCGGTACTCCCCAGCCTGGTGCCAAGGTCCTGCCCCATCCAGAATCTCTTCCCATGTCCATGACTCCACAGAGCTCTGCTGCTGCTCCTTCCTCCACTGCTTGGTCCGTTTGTGGTGGGTAGTTCTGTCACGGGTGTCGTAAGGATTGGACCAAAATTCAGCGGGAGTGTGTATACTCATCTTCTTTTTTACTGAAGAAGGAAAACAAAAATAAACACACGTATACAAAAACAACGATGACAAACAGTCCTGTAAGGCATACATCTATACATGAAACAACTACCCACAAAACCCATAGAAAAACATAGAACATAGAAAATAGAACATAGAAATACAAAACATAGGACACAACCCAAAAACCCCGACAACACAAAACAAACACACCCATGCCACGTCCTGACCAAACTACAATAACAAATAACCCCTTATACAGGTCAGGACGTGACATTACCAAATTTAAGAAAGAATGGAGAATAAGAAATCATGGAGAACAAAAACATTTCCTATGGAGGGGAGAATAATACATTTCCTCATTTAGACCTGGCAATACAGTGGCACTTAGTTTAAAGATCCAGAATGTTTTGCAATTTAGGAGGCAATCTACTCTGTGACCCGACATAGCCAGGAGGCAGCCAGGGTTAAGGACATCATTAAATACAACTGGAGCGTATTTGAAAATGATCCTATTTCTTGTGATGTGTTCACTGAACCCCCAGCATTCTCTTACAGAAGGGCCCCTTCCCTCAAGGATAAGTTGGCGTGCAGCGACCTCACCCCAGTAACGAAGCCAAGCATCCTATAGCTAAACATTACAGACAGGTTGGCCATGGCAGCGCAAACTCTCTGCTTATTGAAATGGTTCCCAGTCCTCACGGGAACACATTTTTGTTCTCCATGATTTCTTGTTCTCCATTCCTTATTAAGTTTGGCAATATGAGTTCATGTGTACACATTTTGTGTTTTCCTATTAGGATATTTCATTTTGGGGTATTGCATGCTCATTATTCCATGTTTATTTTTGTTTATCTTTGAATGTTTTTTACTTGATCAATTACATATGGTAATGAATTGTATCACATCCTGTGAGAGTTGGGTTATACACCAGTTTGTCCATCACTATTTTTTTGTCACCCTGATGAAGGCAGTTGTAGTCGCAATGGGTCAGTGTTTTTTAAAGTTCTTTCCATGCATAAGCCGTAGAACAATAAAAGCTTATACATTTGTTCACTACATGAGACTGCCTTGATTACTTCTGGAAGATTGTTTTGCACAAAGGCTTTTTCAGCGTTGTTCAAAAGTATGTGGACACCTGCTCGTCGAACATTTCATTCCAAAATCATGGGCATTAATATGGAGTTGGTCCCCCCTTTGCTGCTATAAATCCTGTTGGGGCTAGGGGGCAGAATTGAGAAATTTTGAAAAAAATATGTGCCCATTTTTAACTGCCTCCTACACCAACTCAGAAGCTAGGATATGCATATTATTAACACATTCGGATAGAAAACACTCTGTATTTTCTAAAACAATTTGAATGGTGTCTGTAAGTATAACAAAACTCATATTGCAGGCAAAAACCTGTGAAAAATAGATTAAAAAAATGTGAATTTTGTGACTGTACTATTTAGTGTCATTGTTTTATAGATACCACAGTGAGAAAGGATTCATTTCGCAACTCCTACGGCTTCCACTAGATGTCAACGATCTTTATAAAGTTGTTTGAAGCGTCTATGATTAACACAGAGCAAATTAGAATGCAGGGAAGTTGACATGTCGTCACTTCATTTTTTCACGCCTGCGCATAAATCTGAGAAGAGTGCATTTGTCATAATCGTTTTTCTAGACACAGGATAGGTTGTGTGAAAATATTACTGATGTTTACTGATGTTTCACGTTAAAAATGTACCAAAAGATTGATGCTAAACAACGTTTGACATGTTTGAACGAACGTAAATAGATTATTTACTAGTTTTTTTTAGCTTTTCGGCGTGATTTTACACCCCGCCCACCACGTTTTGTGGGAGCCTACTGAACGCTAACTACTTGGTGTTATTTGGACATAAATTATGAACTTTGTCAAAAGAAACCACATTTGTTCTGGACCTGGGATGCCTGGCAGTGCCTTCTGATGGAGATAATCAAAGGTAAGGGGATATTTACAATGTTATTATGATATTAGATGCTGCTAACCTGTATAGCCTAGCCTATTGTTCTTAGCATAGTACCCCGTTTATTGCAAAATGTGATTTCCCAGTAAAGTTATTTTGAGATCTGGCCATTCGGTAGCAATTACGAGATGATTATATATTATTTTTTGAATGACAATATTATAATTTACCAATGTTTTCGAATAGTAATTCCGTGATTTGTAACGCTGGATTCACTGGGAGCATTCGAGCCGAAAAAAATTCTGAATTTCACCGCGACTGTAAATGCTGTTTTTGGATATAAATATGAACTTGATGGAACTAAAAATGCATGTATTGTATAACATAATGTCCTATGAGTGTCATCTGATGCAGATTGTCAAAGGTAAGTGCATAATTCTAGCTGGTTTTCTGTCTGTGTTGATGCCCTTCTTTGAATTGGCTAAACATTACACACAGCTATTGTCAATGTACTCTCCTAACATAACCTAACTTTATGCATTCTCCGTAAAGCCTCTTTGAAAATCGGACAACGTGGTTAGATTTAGGAGATGTGTATCTTTCAAATGGAGGAAAATAGTTGATTATTTGAGTATTTGAAATTATTAGACTCTTTCAGTTTTGAATTCCCCGCCATGGTCACATGACAATGAATCCCAATACCGGGATAAGATCCTGCCCCCTGGCCCCAACAGGATAACAGCCTCCACTCTTCTGGGAAGGCTTTCCACTAGACAGGTGAGGTCGGGCATTGATGTTGGGCTATTAGGCCTGGCTCGCAGTTGATGTTCCAATTCATCCCAAAGGTGTTTGATGGGGTTGAGATCAGGGCTCTGTGCAGGCCAGTCAAGTTCTTCCACACCGTTCTCAGGAAACCATTTCTGTATGGACCTCGCTTTGTGCAAAGTGGCAGTGTGATGCTGAAACAAGAAAGGGCCTTCCCCAAACTGTTGCCACAAAGTTGGAAGCACAGAATCCTCTAGAATCCTCTATCCTCTACCCAGATTCGTCCGTCGGACTGCTAAATGGTGAAACGTGATTCATCACTCCAGGTAATGCGTTTTCACTGCTCCAGAATACAGTGCCGGTGAGCTTTACACCACTCCAGCCGACACTTGGCATTGCGCATGTTGATCTTAGGCTTGTATGAAGTTGCTTGGCCATGAAAACCCATTTCATGAAGCTCTCGACGAACAGTTCTTGTGCTGACGTTGTTTCCAGAGGCACTTCAGCACTTGGCGGTCCCGTTCTGCGAGCTTATGTGGCCTACCACCTTGTGGCTGAGCCGTTGTTGTTCCTATATGTTTCCACTTCGCAATAACAGCACAGTTGACCGGGGCAGCTCTGGCGGGGCAGAAATTGGACGAACTGACTTGTTGGAAATGTGGCATCCTATGACGGTGCCACATTGACAGTCCCTGACCTTATTGGAGGGCGCTGTATGGGCCATGCTACTGCCAATGTTTGTCTATAGAGATTGTATGGCTGTGTGCTTCATTTTATACATCTGTCAGCAACGGTTGTGGCTGAAATAGCCTAATCCAGAAGGATATTCATAAGATAGGGAAGAAAAACTGAAAGATGCAGAGAGCATATCCAACTGAAATTACAGTTAACAAAAATGTACTCTTAATCCATTATAAACTAATGTAGAGAATGAGAGACAAAATCCACAAATTCTACAGCACAAAGGCAGAGTCATGTCTTCAGTGTAAAACGAATAATGACTCAATAATCCATGCTTTCAGGGAATTCTATGAAGTCCAAAAGTTATGGGTGGAGCTGGAAAGTTGGTTGTCAGAAGTATTACAATGTAAATGTACTCTTATTCCGTCTGTGTGCATATTTCAAGACATGGCATATGGGGGTGTATTGAGATACCTAATGGGCTGGAAGATTTTCTTCTCATCACTCATCTTGAAAAACGATATACCAAAAACTTGAATATAAATCCGCCATCATTAACACAATGGAAAAATCAAATGATTTATTGTTGAAATTTTGAAATATCAAGGGCGACGGAGAAAAACTAATTGGTACAATTTAAGGTCAAGTGGCAAACAATAATGCAGGTGCTAGGCATGGGGTTGGGAGCAGGTCTGGGCAGATGAGATGTAGTCATTGTTTGTGTGCGTCTGTTAGTTGTTGTTTGTATAAGTTTGTATTAGGCAAGAAGCCCAAACAGATATTTGAACATAATAATTTCAAACCTTGCTTACATGTGTATATGATCATGTGTCTCTCTATTATGCGCGGGTATAATTTGGAATAGATTTCCAAAATGAATATCACTTGGAGCTGATTTGCTGATATTTTTACAGTCTTTTATGTCCAAAAAAAACAAAAAAAAAACAACACTTTGGGGTCAAATAAAATCTCCAGTTGGGGAAGGCTGATGTAGGCTGTTTCTGTGAATGTTACAGTGTGGTAATAGTTTGATCTAACCAACAGAGGGCAGCAACACTGTGAACTTCACAGTCATGTCATAGAGAGGGAGGAATGGAGTGGGGTGGTGTGTACTGGCCACAAGCGTAGTGAGGACAGGATCGGGGGGGAGGAGAGAGGAGGGATAGAGGGAGGAGGGAAAGAGGGTAGTAAGGTCAGGGTCGGGAGATAGGAGGGAGGAGGGAAAGAGGGAGGAAGGTAAGAGGGTAGTGAGGTCTGGAGGGAGGAAGGAAAGAGGTAGAAGGGAAAGAGGATAGTAGGGACAGGGTCTGGAGGGAGGAGGGAGGTGGGAAAGAGGGAGGAAGGTAAGAGGGTAGTGAGGTCTGGAGGGAGGAGGGAGGAGGGAAAGAGGGAGGAAGGTAAGAGGATAGTAGGGACAGGGTCTGGAGGGAGGAGGGAGGAGGGAAAGAGGGAGGAAGGTAAGAGGGTAGTGAGGTCTGGAGGGAGGAAGGAAAGAGGTAGAAGGGAAAGAGGATAGTAGGGACAGGGTCTGGAGGGAGGAGGGAGGTGGGAAAGAGGGAGGAAGGTAAGAGGGTAGTGAGGTCTGGAGGGAGGAGGGAGGAGGGAAAGAGGGAGGAAGGTAAGAGGATAGTAGGGACAGGGTCTGGAGGGAGGAGGGAGGTGGGAAAGAGGGAGGAAGGTAAGAGGGTAGTGAGGTCTGGAGGGAGGAGGGAGGAGGGAAAGAGGGAGGAAGGTAAGAGGATAGTAGGGACAGGGTCTGGAGGGAGGAGGGAGGAGGGAAAGAGGGAGGAAGGTAAGAGGGTAGTGAGGTCTGGAGGGAGGAAGGAAAGAGGTAGAAGGGAAAGAGGATAGTAGGGACAGGGTCTGGAGGGAGGAGGGAGGTGGGAAAGACGATAGTTGGGATAGGGTTGGGAGGAGGGAAAGAGGGTGGTGGGGACAGTGTTGGGAGGAGAAAGACAGTAGTGAGGACAGGGTCAGGAGTAGGGTTGAATATTTTCCCGGTATTTTACAAGTGTTCAATCCCGAGAATAAATCTCTTTTCTCCCTGGTAAACCGTTATTTCCTTACAAAACCAGAAGTGTCATTCAAAAGCATTATAAAGCCTATAAATAGGCCTATGTCTGGATTTGCCCATGTCTGGATTTGATTAGAGCGTTGATCGAAAATTCAAGCTTGATGCTACCTGAGCCTGATTAAAGATTTAATGAGCCCAAGCCTGCATGTTGCAGCACATGCGGCCTACAAAGTTACAAGTATACTCTAGCAAATTTGATTATAATTTTGAAGTATAGGTCTAGAATTATATGCAGAAGACTTTCACTTCTCTTTAAGAAGATTGATGGGTTATGGGTCTGAATAAATAACTGCTTTAGCTTACTGCTATCGCTTGTTCGCTCTAATTTGAAACTACCTGTGAGTTCTATTGGCTCCTGTATTTAACATTCAGCAAGCAAGAGCTTGCATCCCTCTCCGAATAGTCTATTAGTGTAAGTAATGCTAAAAAATGATGTCCAGCAAGCTATTCTAGTCTAGCTTTTCCTGCATGGGACTCCAAGAGCTAAGGAGCGTTTGTTTTAAGGAGAGAGACAAGCAAGAGCACATATGCATGGGTATTGCGCAAGATCAGATAGAGGCTATAAGTTAGAAGTTTATAATGCATAACCCATAATTAAATAGCTAAGTTTAAGGCTAATACTGCATTGAATGTATTACCTGAAAGAGGTAGGCTAGGACATCTATATATAGGGCTATATACAGTTGAAGTCGGAAGTTTACATACACTTAGGTTGGAGTCATTAAAACTCGTTTTTCAACCACTCCACAAATGTCTTGTTAACAAACTATAGTTTTGGCAAGTTGGTTAGGACATCTACTTTGTGCATGACACAAGTAATTTTTCCAACAATTGTTTACAGACAGATAATTTCACTTATAATTCACTGTATCACAATTCCAGTGGGTCAGAAGTTTACATACACTAAGTTGACTGTGCCTTTAAACTGCTTGGAAAATTCCAGAAAATTATGTCATGGCTTTAGAAGCTTTTGATAGGCTAATTAACATCATTTGAGTCACTTGGCGGTGTACCTGTGGATGTATTTCAAGACCTACCTTCAAATTCAGTGCCTCTTTGCTTAACATCATGGGAAAATCAAAAGAAATCAGTCAAGACCTCAGAAAAAAATTGTAGCCCTCCACAAGTCTGGTTCATCCTTAGTAGCAATTTCCAAACGCCTGAAGGTACCACGTTCATCTGTACAAACAATAGTACGCAAGTATAAACACCATGGGACCACGCAGCGGTCATACTGCTGTCATGGGTGTGCGTACTGGTAGCAAAGTCAGGTGCAGGAGAGCAGAGAGTTGTGAAGAGGCGCACACTTTATTTAGGCAGGAGCAAACAGTAGACGGACGCAACTGCATCAAAACCTCCAGCAACAATGGCAAAAGTGCAAAGCGCGAAAACAGTCACAAAAGCTATAGTTTACCAAATTAACATACCTCGTGAAATAAACACGGATCATGGAAAACCAGCCTGGCGCGTCACATAAAACACGTAACACAAAACAATTCCACACAAAGACATGGGGGGGGGGTACAGAGGAATATATAGCAGTGTAATTAGGGAATGTAAACAGGTGTGCAGGGAACAAGACAAAACAAATGGAACAATGAAAAATGGAGCGGCGATGGCTAGAAGGCCGGTGACGTCGAACGCAGAACGCCGCCCGAACAAGGAGAGGAGCCGACTTCGGCGGAAGTCGTGACAACTGCTCAGGAAGGAGACGCATTCTGTCTCCTAGAGATGAACGTACTTTGGTGCGAAAAGTGCAAATCAATCCCAGAACAACAGCAAAGGACCTTGTGAAGATGCTGGAGGAAACAGGTACAAAAGTATCTATATCCACAGTGAAACGAGTCCTATATCGACATAACCTGAAAGGCCGCTCAGCAAGGAAGAAGCCACTGCTCCAAAACCGCCATAAAAAAAGCCAGACTACGGTTTGCAATTGCACATGGGACAAAGATCGTACTTTTTGGAGAAATGTCCTCTGGTCTGATGAAACAAAAATAGAACTGTTTGGCCATAATGACAATCATTATGTTTGGAGGAAAAAGGGGGAGGCTTGCAAGCCAAAAAACACCATCCCAACCGTGAAGCATGGGGGTGTCACGTCCTGACCAGTATAAGGGGTTATTTGTTATTGTAGTTTGGTCAGGGCGTGGCAGGGGTGTGTTTGTTTTGTGTTGTCGGGGGTTTTGGGGTATTGTTCTATGTTTTGTATTTCTATGTTATTTCTATGTTGTGTATTTCTTTGTGTTGGCCTGGTATGGCTCTCAATCAGGAAGAGCTGTACATCTTTGTTGCTGATTGGGAGCCATACTTAGGTAGCCCTTTTTCCACCTGTCTTTTGTGGGAAGTTGTTTTTGCACTGCTGTGGTTAGCCTGCAAAACTGTCTAGCTGTCGTTCGTTTTTTCTTGTTTTGTTTTGTGTTCAATAAAAGTTAAGATGAGCATTCACATACCCGCTGCATTTGGGTCCAATCACTACGACAGTCGTTACAGGGGGGGCAGCATCATGTTGTGGGGGTGCTTTGCTGCAGGAGGGACTGGTACACTTCACAAAATAGATGGCATCGTGAGGATGGAAAATGATGTGGATATATTGAAGCAACGTCTCAAGACATCAGTCGCTAATGGGTCTTTGTCGCTAATGGGTCTTCCAAATGGACAATGACCCCAAGCATACTTCCAAAGTTGTGTCAAAATGGCTTAAGGACAACAAAGGCAAGGTGTTGGAGTGTCCATCACAAAGCCCTGACCTCAATCCTATAGAACATTTGTGGGCAGAACTGAAAAAGCATGCACTGATTTAAAGAAAAAAAGTTACTATGAGATGATAGGTCCACGTGCATTGTGAACTGAGTTCCATACTGAGATAGGCTGCCTGTCCCCACCATGACCGTTGATGATTCATCATGCAGAGGCTGTAGAGAAGCCAGATTTAGACATCACTTATAATTTAACAGTTTCATTTCACGCCATGCTTTTCATATAAATAATTTACTATAACCGGTTTCTCAGTTATTTATCCCTGTAAAAGTGAGTGGTTTAGAACGGTATATCCCGGTAAATCTCAGTAAACGGGTTACCGCCATTCAATCCTAGGAGGGAGGAGGGAAAGAGGGTATTAGGGACAGGGTCGGGAGGGAGGAAGAAGGATCAGAGGGTTGTGAGGACAGGGACAGGAGAATGGAGGGAGGAGGGTAGGGGGTGAGTATCCAAGGAGGAAAGACATTCAGAATGCTGTAACCCTCCCATACAATCAGGCTGCAGCTCTCACAAATGTCATATTTCGAAGTTGTTCCAAACGTCAAATTTTTAAGGTTAGGGCTATGTTCAGGCATTATCTCTAAATTCTTAAGCTTAGGCATTGACTCGAAAGGTAATCATTAAGGTTTGGGATAGCCTTAAAACAAAAATATCAAAACAACTTTATATCACTGGAATTAAAGTTACAACCTTCGTAATCAGAGGCATATGCTTATGACCATCTGCTATCCCTGTCCACAACACACTAGAAAAACTGAAACCAACTTGAAGGTAACAGCGCTCACTGTTGCCCCTAGTGGCCGGTTTCTATGTCATCTCCCATCTCTGACGTGTATGGACTCTACTGGGCTCTGCTGTGTCCCCTTTAACTTCACTCTTTAACACACAAACACACACACACACACACACACACACACACACACACCCACACCCACACACACACACACACACACACACACACACACACACACACACACACACACACACACACACACACACACACACACACACACACACACACACACACACAGCGAGGGCCATTTAGTGTGATGTCCCCGGCATTTCCCTTCTAACTCAACCTTTCACATTCTATCTGACAGAAAGAGAGAAGCTATGCAGATCTGAGCTGGCTTCTGTGTGTGGTCTATGGCCTTCCCTGTAGCTCAGTTGGTAGAGCATGGTGTTTGCAACACCAGGGTTGTGGGTTCGATTCCCACGGGGGGCCAGCACAGAAAAAAAAATGTATGATATGTATGAAATTGTATGAAATGTATGCATTCACTACTGTAAGTCGCTCTGGATAAGAGCGTCTGCTAAAAATGACTAAAATGTAAATGTAAAAAAAAAAAAAAATATGCTGGCTCCTCACTTCAACTGCAATCTCTTTAGAGGGCAAATGGTCTCTTCCAGTGCTGGGCTAATAAACACACACACACACACACACACACACAGTGGTCAAATTACTATGTCTCAATGCTGTCAGTGACAGTGTGAGAATGATTAATCAATACCCCCCACTGGCTAAAGGAAACCAGTGATGGACCCCCACTCTCTCTTGCCTTCTCATCCCCCTCTCTCTCCTCTCACCCCCTGTTCTCTCCCCCTCTCACTCCCTCTCATTCCTCCCCTATCTCCCCCTTTCATCCCATCTAATCCCACTCTCTCTAAACCTCCATCTCTCTCTCCGTGGGACTCAAAACACAGACCCTTAAGTTCAACAAGGAACCTGCATACAAACTTCTCAGAAATGTAATAAATAAGAAAATATGTTTTATAGGAAAAGAAGGTTAATTTAAATCCATCAGCTGTCTGAGAGAGATTAGAACAAGTTATACAAGGTGAAACATTGTATTGATGGGAAACTAAAACTTCCTGTCAAGGTAATGTAAGTCCCTAAATGAAAATGGTAAACATTGAGGAGTCATACTTTATTAATGACCCAGCTAGACAGTGATATTGACATCCAATGAGATAAATCATTATGAATTGTGTGGAATCCACTCCTCTCTGTGTGTGTGTGTGTGTGTTTGTGTATGGTGTGTGCGTGCATACGTGTGTGTGTGGGTGTGTGTCATTGGGGACTGGCCCTCGGTGCTGTAATAAGAGGTCGGGTGTTTGTTTTTTAATTAAGGTTGTTCGTTAATCAGATTCCTTCACATAGTTTAAACAGCTGCAGCAAGCATACAACGTTTATTTAAATTCACCATAGGTTTTAGTAAAGAATAGAAACCAGAAACTGCATGCTTATTTTCCTGTCTGTCTCTCTCTCTTTCTCTCTGTCTCTCAATTCAATTCAAGGGATTTATTGGCATGGAAAACATATGTTAACATTGCCAAAGCAAGTGAAATAGATAATAAACAAAAGTGAAATAAACAATCAAAATTAACAGTAAACATTGTATCACTGTCCTGGGGCTCCGTGGGGTCTGTTAGTGTTTGTGAACAGAGCCCCTGGACCAGCTTGCTTAGGGGACTCTTCTCCAGGTTCATCTCTCTGTAGTTGATGGCTTTGTTATGGACGGTTTGGGAATCTCTTCCTGTTAGGTGGTTGTAGAATTTAACATCTCTTTTTTGGATTTTGATAATTAGCGGGTATCTGCATGCATTATTTGGTGTTTTGCATTGTACACTGAGGATATTTTTGCAGAATTCTGCATGCAGAGTCTCAATTTGGTGTTTGTCCCATTTTTGTAAATTCTTGGTTAGTGAACGGACCCCAGACCTCACAACCATATAGGGCAATGGGTTCTATAACTGATTCAAATATTTTTTGCCAGATCCTAACTGGTATGTCGAATTTTACATTTCTTTTGATGGCATCGAAGGCCCTCTCTCAGCTCATTCACAGCTTTGTGGAAGTTACCTGTGGCACTGATGTTTAGGCCGAGGTATGTATAGTTTTTTGTGTGCTCTAGATGGAATTTGTATTTGTGGTCCTGGCGACTGGACCTTTTTTGGAACACCATTATTTTTGTCTTGCTGAGATTTACTGTCAGGTCCCAAGTCTGGGAGAATCTGTGCTGCTGTAGGCCCTCCTTGGTTGGTGACAGAAGCACCAGATCGTCAGCAAACAGTAGACATTTGACTTCAGATTCTAGTAGGGTGAGGCAGACTGTTCTAGTGTCCTCGCCAATTCATTGATATATATATTTTGAAGAGTGTGGGGCTTAAGCTGCATTCCTGTCTCACCCCACGTCCCTGTAGAAAGAAATATGTGTGTTTTTTGCCAATTTTAACCGCACACTTGTTGTTTGTGTACATGGATTTTATAATGTCATATGTTTTTACGCCAATACCACTTTCCATCAATTTGTAGAGCAGACCCTCATTCCAAATTGAGTCAAAGGCTTTTTTGAAATCCACAGAGCATAAGAAGACGTTGCCTTTGTTTTGGTTTGTTTGTTTGTCAATTAGGGTGTACAGGGTGAATACGTGGTCTGTCGTACAGTAATTTGTTATAAAGCCATTTTGACATTTGCTCAGTACATTGTTTTCACTGAGGAAATGTACAAGTCTGCGGTTAATGATAATGCAGAGGATTTTCACAAGGTTGCTGTTGATGCATATCCAACGGCAGACATTGGGGTCAAATTTGTCTCCACTTTTGTGGATTGGGGTGATCAGTCCTTGGTTCCAAATATTGAGAATGATGCCAGAGCTGAGGATGATGCTAAGGAGTTTAAGTATAGCCAATTGGAATTTGTTGTCTGTATATTTTATCAATTCATTGAGGATACCATCAACACCACAGGCCTTTTTGGGTTGGAGGGTTTGTATTTTGTCCTGTAGTTCATTCAATGCAATTGGAGAATCCAGTTGGTTCTGGTAGTCTTTAATAGTTTCTAAGATTATAAGATTTGTATTTGATCATGTATATGTTTTGACTGTTTGTAAAGGGCCAAAAATATTGGAGAGGTGGTTTACCCATACGTAGATAACTCTTCGTGTTGTTGTTTGTTTTCTGTGGATTCTTCAATTACATTGAGCTGATTTCTAATGTGCTGTTCCTTCTTTTTCTGTAGTGAAGGCGTAGACTCAGTCTCTATGTTTTTGGTTGGATAGGTTTCTCTATTTCTTTCTTAGGTTTTTACATTCTTCATCAAACCATTTGTCATTGTTGTTAATTTTCTTCGGTTTTCTGTTTGAAATGTTTAGATTTGATAGGGAAGCGGAGAGATCAAATATACTGTTTAGGTTTTCTACTGCCAAGTTTACACCTTCACTATTACAGTGGAAAGTTTTGTCCAGGAAGTTGTCTAAAAGGGATTGAATTTGTTGTTGCCTAATCGTTTTTTGGTAGGTTTCCACATTACATTCCTTCCATCTATAGCATTTCATAATATTATTCAGTTCCTTTGGCTTTGATGCCTCATGATTGAGTATTGCTCTGTTCAAGTAGACTGTGATTTTGCTGTGATCTGATAGGGGTGTCAGTGGGCTGACTGTGAACGCTCTGAGAGACTCTGGGTTGAGGTCAGTGATAAAGTAGTCTATAGTACTACTGCCAAGAGATGAGCTATAGGTGTACCTACCATAGGAGTCCCCTCGAAGCCTACCATTGACTATGTACATACCAAGCGTGGGACAGAGCTGCAGGAGTTGTGACCCGTTTTTGTTGTTGTAGTTGTGCCTAAGGGGGCATATGGGGGAGGGAATGCTGTCACCTCCAGGCAGGTGTTTGTACCCCTGTGTGCTGAGGGTGTCAGGTTCTTGTCCGGTTCTGGCATTTAGGTTGCCACAGACTAGTACATGTCCCTGGGCCTGGAAATGATTGATTTCCCCCTCCAGGATGGAGAACCTGTCTTCATTAAAGTATGGTGATTCTAGTGGGGGGATATAGGTAGCACACAGGAGGAACATTTTCTCTATTTATATAATTTCCTTTTGAATTTCTATCCAAATGTAAAATGTTCCTGTTTTGATTAATTTCCTCCTTAAGTCCTCTCGGCGTCGGGGGGGGGGGGGGGGGGGTCGTCCCGCTGAGTGTCTTGCTGGTCTGGGCTTGGTGTCTGTTGATCTGTTGCTCCTGTGTGTAGTGTTGGGGCTGCGTTTGACGGCGATGTCCTTCATGGTCCGGGCGAAGGTGGGCACTGCTGCCTTGTATAGGTGGACCTGGTCGTAAAGGCTGTTCAAGTCCAGGGTGGAGTGGTGGACCAGGTAGACATTTGGTTTTGAGGCACAGTCATGAGAAATACTTGCGTTTAACCGCTGTATGGTAGCAGGGTGGAAGTATTTTCATGGTAGCAAGGTGGAGATAACCACTTGTGGGTTGGGGGAAGTGGAAGAAGCTTTTTCTATCACTCCCTTGAGTGCTGTGGCCACCCTTTTCCCTTCAAAGCCCTCTGCATTTGTTTGGGATAGGCTGTGAGACTCTCCTGCCATTGTTGGGGTCAAGGGCTTTGACACCGATCACTTCACACCTCAGTGCTAGTTGTTTCCAAAAGATGACTGTTGGCTGAGCTAAGTATGAAGTATTGTAATTTATTACTTAGAATGAAATATTGTTATTTGAAATGGTACCATCTTCAGTATTCCAAGTGGGTCAGTCAGTGTTGTAAAATATTGAGCGTGGAGATGCATTACAGTAATTATATAGTAAGTAAATAGCTCTGTGGTGCTTTACTTTGGTGTGTGTGTGGGGAGAGGGGGATACTGTGGCTGTGTGTTTGTGTGTGTGTATATGTCTCTCTCCCTGTGTGTGTGTGTGTGTGTGTGTGTGTGTGTGTGTGTGTGTGTGTGTGTGTGTGTGTGTGTGTGTGTGTGTGTGTGTGTGTGTGTGTGTGTGGAAAGGAGGCAGTACTGAGGCCTATATCTGTTTCTAACTCTTAATTAAGCCCTTGGCTCCAGTGGCCTTGACTTATTAAAGACACACACACTGCAGGGAACCGAAGAACTGTACTTGTATGTTTTATGAATCAGTTTGCTGATTAGTTACCTTTGAAAGAAGGAAGGAAAGAAGGAAGAAACGAGGATGGAAATAAAAAAGAAGAAAAGAAAGACAATAAGAAAGAAAGTAGAATGAAAAAAGTGAGAAAGGAGAGAGGAGGGAGATAGATAGACAGAAAGTGTAGCACATCAACAAAGGCTGATAAAATAATACGAGGGACCTCTATCAATGAAAGAACTCTACATCTGGCCTATTGAATTTATCAGTAGTATGTTATAAAACTGTAATGAGTGGAGGATAGGAGAATGAAGGAGAGGGGAAGGGGGAGTAGAGAGGAGAGGGGAGGATAAGAGAGTACCCAGCAAACAGGGGACATCCTTAGGACATTAGGCGATGTTCCCATTAGGTCCATTTAAAACCTCCAGAGGTCGATGTCCGCGCCGGCGCAGACGTTGCTGACATCATAACACTTAATTAATTGCCCAGTATATTTGAAAAAAAAATCCTGTTGTTTTAATGATAATTCCACACTATGAGGTCAGAATAAGACTCTAAATTCTGAAAATTATGATAATGCCCTTTTTGTGAAAGAGCTGTTATAAACAAATGCCTGGAATTTCAGCCTGTTCAGGGGGATTGGTATTTTTGGCCCGCCGCATAACGTCAACTGGTGGTCTGATTGTAATAAACCAATGACAATCCATCTTTGATTTGCATATCTCCTCCTACTGCTGCCTGTCACACCTGGTCAAATTGGTACTCCTCATGTTGACATGCTCAGGACAGGTATCTAGTTATGCACGGCCAAAAGCAAGAGAGATTATGCAGTAGCTTGTTGCAATTAAGTAATTGTTCCTTTCACTTTGCACTGTCTTCCGTCAGAACAATCACTGTCTGATTTGGCATATGCACACTTCCACAAGGTAGCTAGCTACACTTACTCTAGCCAGTAGATTTGCTTCCATCAAAGTTCTGCCCCATACATCTTACATCCGGCAGGCGGCAGCCAGCAGCAACCTTTCAAGTAATACGTCTCTAAATAGTTATCATTCTAGCTAGCTATTATTATTAAAAGGATATGATATTGTGGTGGTGCTGCTAGCTAATTACTAGCCTTGACCGTAACTACAAGACGAACTGGCACAGAGAGACAGGAAACACAGGGATAAATACACAGATAATATTCAAATTTTTGGTGACTTTAATATTCACATGGAAAAGTCCACAGACCCACTCCAAAAGGCTTTCGGAGCCATCATCGACTCAGTGGGGTTTGTCCAACATGTCTCTGGATCTATTCACTGCCACAGTCATACTCTGGACCTAGTTTTGTCCCATGGAATAAATGTTGTGGATCTTAATGTTTTTCCTCATAACCCTGGACTATCGGACCACCATTTTATTACGTTCGCAATCGCAACAAATAATCTGCTCAGACCCCAACCAAGAAGCATTAAAAGTCATGCTATAAATTCTCAGACAACCCAAAGATTCCTTAATGCCCTTCCAGACTCCCTCTGCCTACCCAAGGACGTCAGAGGACAAAAATCAGTTAACCACCTAACCGAGGAACTCAATTTAACCTTGCGCAATACCCTAGATGCAGTTGCACCCCTAAAAACTAAAAACATTTGTCATAAGAAACTAGCTCCCTGGTATACAGAAAATACACGAGCTCTGAAGCAAGCTTCCAGAAAATTGGAACGGAAATGGCGCCACACCAAACTGGAAATCTTCCGACTAGCTTGGAAAGACAGTGCCGTGCAGTATCGAAGAGCCCTCACTGCTGTTCGATCATCCTATTTTTCCAACTTAATTGACGAAAATAGGAACAATCCGAAATTTCTTTTTGATACTGACGCAAAGTTAACTAAAAAGAAGAGACAGAAATGCTTATGGGGGAGGTGTTGCTGTATATATTCAGAGCCATATCCCTGTAATGCTTAGAGAAGATCTTATGTCAAGAGTTATTGAAGTGTTGTGGTTGCACTCGGCACATTTAAAGCCTTTTCATTGGGGGTGTTGCTATAGGCCACCAAGTGCTAACAGTCAGTATCTAAATAATACGTGGGAAATGCTTGATAGTGTATGTGATGTAAACAGAGAGGTGTACTTTCTTGGGGACCTGAATATTGACTGGTTTTCATCAAGCTATCCGCTCAAGAGGAAGCTTCTTACTGTAACCAGTGCCTGTAATCTGGTTCAGGTTATTAATCAACCTACCAGGGTGTTTACAAACACTAAAGGAACAAGATCATCCACATGTATCGATTACATTTTTACTAAAATTGAAGAACTACAAAAGATTTTTCTGTGACACTAATGTGGATGATGTTAAAAATATTTGTTAGTCTGTGATTAATGAGGAGCATCCAGACACTGCACGTGATGAATTTCTGAAATTGCTTCTTCCAATTATTGATAAACATGCACCTGTTAAGAAACTGACTGTTAGAACTGTTAAGGCTCCATGGATTGATTAGGAATTGAAAAACTGTATGGTTGAAAGAGATGGGGCAAAAGGAGTGGCTAATAAGTCTGGCTGCACATCTGACTGGCTTACTTACTGCAAATTGAGAAATTATGTGACTAAACTCAACAAAAAGAAGAAGAAACTGTGTTTTGAAGCCAAGATCAATGATACAAGAACGATGGAAAAAATACTTTTGAGTACTTTAAATGAAATTATGGGCAGAAAGACAAATTCAACTCCATCTTTCATCGAATCAGATGGCTTATTCATCACAAAACCATTTGATGTTGCCAATTATTTGGCAAAGTGGGCAAACTTAGGCAGGAAATGCCGACGACAAACACTGAGCAATTATATTAATGCATTAAAAAAACATATAATGAAAGGAAAGCAGTGAAAGTTTGAATTTTGTAAAGTTAGTGTGGGAGAGGTGGAAAAACTATTGTTAATGATCAATAATGACAAACCTCCTGGCATTGACAACTTAGATGGAAAGCTACTGAGGATGGTAGCTGACTCTATAGCCACTCCTATCTGTCATATCTTTAACCTGAGCCTAGAGGAATGTCTTTGTCCTCAGGTCTGGAGGGAAGCCAAAGTAATTCCGCAACCCAAGAGTGGTAAAGCGGCCGTTTACTAGTTCTAACAGCAGACCTATAAGCTTGCTGCCAGCTCTTAGCAAACTGTTGGAAAAAATGGTGTTTGACAAAATACAGTGCTATTTCTCTGTAAACAAATTAACAACAGACTTTCAGCATGCTTATAGAGAAGGGCACTAAACATGTACTGCACTGACACAAATGACTGATGATTAGTTGAAAGAAATTGATAATAACAAGATTGTGGGATCTGTACTGCTAGATTTCAGTGCAGCCTTTGATATTATTGACCATAACCTGTGTTGAAAAAACATATGTGCTATGGCTTTTCAACCTCTGCCATATTGTGCATTCAGAGCTATCTATCTAATAGAACTCAAAGGGTTGTCTTTAATGGAAGCGTCTCTAATGTCAAACATGTAAAGTGTGGTGTACCGCAGGGCAGCTGTCTAGGCCCTCTACTCTTTTCTATTTTTACCAATGACCTGCTACTGGCATTAAACAAAGTCACTGAAACTCTTAACAAAGAGTCGAAGCCTGTTTTGAAATGGGTGGCCAGTAATAAACTGGTCCTGAACATCTCTAAAACTAAGAGCATTGTATTTGTTACAAATCATTCCTTATGTGCTAGACCTCAGCTGAATCTGGTAATGAATGGTGTGGCTGTTGAACAAGTTGAGGAGACTAAATTACTTGGCGTTAGCTTAGATTGTAAACTGTCATGGTCAAAAGATATAGATTCAATGGTTGCAAAGATAGATTTTTTGACACCACACTCCAGAAAGCAAGTTCTGTCTAATCTTGATTATTGTCCAGTCGTGTGGTCCAATGCTGCAAAGAAATACCTAGTTAAGCTGCAGCTGGCCCAGAACAGAGCGGCATGTTTTGCTCTTAATTGTAATCAGAGGGCTGATATAAATATTATGCATGCCAATCTCTCTTGGCTAAGAGTTGAGGAGAGACTGACTGCATCACTTCTTTTTATAAGAAACATCAATGTGTTGAAAATCCCAAATTGTTTGCATAGTCAACTTACACACAGCTTTGACACACACACTTATCCCACCAGACATGTCACCAGGGGTCTTTTCATAGTCCCCAAATCCAGAACAAATTCAAGAAAACGAAAGTATTATGTAGAGCCCTAATTGCATGGAACTTCCTTCCATCGCATATTGCTCAAATAAACAGCAAACCTGGTTTCAAAAAACAGATAAAGCAACACTTCGTGGCACAACGCCTCTGCCCTATTTGACCTAGATAGTTTGTCTGTATGCATTGATATGTAGGCTATGTGTGCCTTTTTAAAAATCTATGTAATTCTGTTCTTGTCAGATGATGTTCTTTATTATGTCATTCTGTATTATTTTTCATATTTTGTGTGGACCCCAGGAAGAGTAGCTGCTGCTTTTGCAACAGCTAATGGGGATCCTAATAAAATACCAAATACCAAAGCTCGCCCGGTAGGGTGGAGTTGGTGACCATGATGTGGATGGCCTTCTTTTTGTAATCCGTGATTGTTAGGAGCCCCTGCCACATGCGTCTTGTGTCCGACCCGCTGAACTCCTCCTCCACTTTGTCCCTAAATTTGTGTTTTGCCATCGTGATCGATCTGCGTAATTCATATTTGTACTGTACAACTATTTTCCCTGTCTACCTTGCTCTGTTTATAAGCAGCAACTCTCTCTTTCAGTTTCCTACAAGGCTGCTATCAATCCACAGTTTTTGATTCGGAAACGTTTTGGAATAACTTCCCTCTTGAGTCTTTGTTTGTAGATGGCGAGAAGCAAGATGGAGTCATGGTCGTATTTTCCAAAAGGATGATGGGAGAGATACTTATACCATGTCGAAAAGGTGTGTAGCAGTGGTCAAGAGTAGAATTTCTGCAAGTTACACAGTTAAAGGCCCCCGCAACAATGAATGCTCCCTCCAGGAATGGGGTCTTTAATTTTTCATGGTCCAATGAAGATCTTTGAGGACCTTTTTGGTGTTGGCTTGAGGCAGGATGTACACAGGATCCCTGAGAACTCTCTCAGAAGGTAAAAAGGCAGACATTTGATGACCAAGTGTTCCAAGTCGGGGTAGCAGAAGCACGCAAGTTCCTGTACATTTCCCCCATTGCACCATGTGTTGTTGGTTATAAAGCAGAGCCCACCCCCCTTGCTCTTGCTAGAGAGAGCCTGCTTCCTATCCTCTAGAAAACTGTAATACCCACTGGTTGTAAATAATCCGTTTGGATGTCAGAGCAAAGACAAGTCTCAGAAAAACAGAGTATGTTGCAGGATGTGATGTCCCTCTGGAAGGAGATCCTCGCTCTGAGTTCGTCAAGTTTGTTCATTCATGATTGAACATTGGCGAGTAGTATGCTCAGTAATGGAGGATGGGTCACCCACCTTCTTAATCTCATTAATCTCACTTCTTAATCTCACTGCCATGTCCGCCTTTCCGTCAGCGTCTTCACTTCCTACTCTCTGGTAGGACTACCAAGCAGCTCGACGGCTCGCCAAAGAAGCTAGTCCATTGTTCTGTCCTCTCAGGGAATTCGGGGAGGTCAGGCGGACGGTGAGTACCCAGAAATTCATATTCTAATAGTGCTACCCGGGTGAGTGTAGTAATGCCCGAAACAAACTGATTAAGAAAATTTGATATAAACACTAGATTAACCAAACCGGCAATGTTTTATTGGAGCTCGAGGCGAGGAGCCCTCTGTCAGCGCCATTTACAACCTGACCGTGGTCCCCAGCTTCTTCATAAAGGCTTTCCAGAGCCGCGACATGAATTTGAGACCACGGTCAGAAACAATGTCCTCCGGAAGGACATAGTGCCGGAAGACCTGCTGGAATAGTGCCTCAGCAACCTGGAGAGCGGTAGGTAGACCAGAGAGGGGGATAAAATGGCAGGATTTTGAAAATCTGTCAACAACAACCAGAATAGCGGTAAAACCATCAGAAAGTGGGAGATCTGTTACAAAGTCTATGGACAGATGTGACCAAGGCCGCGAAGGCACGGGAAGGCGAAGTAGTTTCCCTGCTGGAGCGTGCCAGGGAGATTTGAATTGAGTACATACCGAACATGAGTTGAGGTGAGACACCAGTATTTATCGGAGATGGATTGGATGATGCGGGTGATACCTAGGTGTCCAGCGGCAAGGGATGTGTGTGCCCAGGTCGACTCCTGTGGGGACATAGATGTGCTCTGAAGGGCAGGTGGCAGGAGCGGGTTCCTTTTCCAGAGCTTGGCGGATGTCCACATCTATGTCCCAAAACATGGGGCCAACGATACGGGAGGACCGATTGATGGGCTGGAGGACACTCAATTGACCCTCCAACGATGTGGAACCACAGGGTGCAGGAAAGCAGGTAATCCGGCATCCTGGTCCCCAGGCAGTGATTCTCATCTTTGACCAGGAGATGGTGGGGTTATGAAATTGGAGCCATGTGAGGCAGAGGTTGACTTTGTGTACGTGTGCGGTGATAATGAGGAAGGGAAGCTTTTCCTGGGTCCTACAGTGAGGGTAAATGGTGCTGTGATGTGCGTAATTGTGCCAGATCCCAATGGTCGCATATCCAAGGCTTGGACAGGAAAAGGTGTGGAGAGCGGGTATGAAGTTAAGTTCAGGGAGGAGGCGAGGGCTTGGTCAATAAAGTTCCCTGCGGCACCGGAGTCAACTAGAGCTGTAGAGACAACACTTGAGGGACACCTAGTCTGTGAAACTGGAACCAGAAAGGGTTTGGCGGAAAATAATAATAATGGAATACACACGCATCCCCTGGGAGACAGAAGGTCACAGGGCTGCCCCTTTGCTCTAGTGGACCCCGGGTTAGGACGCATCAGACACCACTGAAGCTGGTGCCCCTCCTGGCCGTCATAGGGACAGAGCCGCAGCTGTCTCCGGGCAAAGCCTCTCTGCCGCGGAGAGGTGTGTGGCCTCTACCTCCATGGGTTCAGGCTCTGCCTCAGGACAGGCAAAGGAGGGAGGTGAGTGGCGAGGCGCTCCCGATGAAGGTTATTCTGACGGATGGCCATCACGATGAGAGCGTACAAGGATATGTTGTCATCCCAACATGCCAACTCCATTTGGACCTCTTTTGCACAGTCCACTGCAGAATAGAGTGCGGAGCGCCAGCTCATTCCATCCGCTCGAGGCTGCCACAGTCCGAAAGGTGAGGGCGTACTCCTCAGCGGTCTGAACACCCTGCTGGAGTTGGAAAAGTCGCTCACCTCCCTCTCTGCCCTCTGGAGGATGGTTGATGTCCATACTGAACAAAGCCATGAACCTCTCAAAGGAACCCAGCTCCTCCTCTTCACTCTCCCAGACGGCCATAGCCCAGTCCAATGCCTGTCCGGTCAGGGAAATGGCTGTGGCAACCTTGGACCTGTCGTGGTGGGGGCTCCCATTTGATAGATGATATAGAGGGAGCACTGGAGTAGGAATCCACGGCATTTCGATGGAGTGCGGTCATACTTCCCCCGGAAGGGACAGTCGGGCATCGCTGACCGGGGCTGACGGCTGGGTAGGCTGGTGGACTGGCTCACTGTGACAACCCATGGTAGGAGGCCCTTCGTCAGAGGTATGGAGAACCTTGCTGGTGGTGTTAAGCCGGTGGAGAACGCGGAGGACCTCTTTCATGGTCATACCCAGTAGAGCCAGCTGGTCATGGTGTCGGTGGAGTAGATGACCCTGTTCCTTGACCATCTGGAAGATGGTATAATCTTCTGCTGCTTCCATAATTTCTGAGGCGGTATTCTGTAACGTATACGCAGGGAGTCAGGAAGCAGAAGGTGAATTTAATAATTATTAAGAAAATACAAAACAGGAGAAGCGTACTGAATGTAACCAAAACCAATACTACCTGATGACTGAGGCTGCTGAGGGCTATACGAAGGGAGTGTAATCAGGGTGGTGATGAAGTCTGGGTATGCTTAACGATGGGGAGCAGGTGTGTGCAACGTTGGTTGCCAGGTTTGCGCAACGTGGGTTGCCAGGATCCGTGCTTAGTAGACCGGCGACATTGAGCGCCGGAGAGAGGGAGCAGGAGTAGACGTGACACCCACACAGTCAAACTGAATATTTTTTGTGGCCCAATGAGGCTCACGGAAATAAATCATTTAAAATATATTTTAGAGTTATGTAAAAAAAAGCTGAGTCATTTATTAGACAAAGTGATGATTTACATTTTTTTTTAATAAAAAGTCTGCATGGGGGCTTTAAATATAACCTGTGTGTTTACAACTGGGCTGTGTCATATTCCACTGAATCCGCCCGCCTGTATTGACCTTTAGCATATGCGGTAGATACCCAATTGAAAGCACTTGTGTTTGCAGACATGAGAGGACGCCGAAAAGTTACTTTTCATGAAATCGTCTTTCTATTCTGAACGGTTTGAGCAAGAAACAATTTGGAAAGCAGATCACAAATAAGCAGATGTTTTGCTCTACGACCCTCACAAGCTTCACGAGAGTCATCTGAAGGTAACCTGGTATGGTAAAAATGACTATCTGTTTTGCCATGTACTGTATGAATGTGTTATTCAATGTATTTCTTTGGGCTAATAGCACTAAGGCCAAATTCGATGTTCATCAAAAACATCATACAAATATAAATCAAATAGCTAAATGTCCCATAGTATGACCATCTTAAAACAATTCCATATGTTACCTTAGTAGAAGTTCCCTTTATTAAGTTACCAGGACGTCACTGGGGATCATGTCAGAGGGTTTTTAATACGGTCTCAGGACATTTATTTTACCAGTCATCAGGACACCATGTGGTGGTGGTAAGTGGTACACTGTCGAGCTAAAATAGTGTGAAAATATTTTAACGATGACAATGTGATTACATTTTACATGATCAATTAGTACTGACTTTTCAATATGACCCCACATTTGGGATTTGAAGCCACAACCACTGAATTTGGAGTACACTGATCTTTGTGCTGTGCCACAAAGTCTATAGCATTCTCAGAAGTACCCTACACATTCATTACCTATAATACATCTCTGCAGTTAGCAATAGAGTGACATCTGCACTGCCATTTTAGTTATCAGTTAATCTGACCATTCTCTCATCGTTGATATAATTGATTTACTTTTCATTTGAGGGTTTTCTGTATAGTTGTCTAATGTTGGTAGGGGCATATTATTCTGTTTTGATGTTACTCCTGAATCACTATTATAAATATAATAGTTGTTCTTGTTTGTGTCAATTACTTATTGCACCTGCATTCCTACACCTTGCACTTCTAAGTAAATATCAGCTTTGTTAAAAATCAGAGCTGAGATTTACTTGAAGTGCAAAGTGTAGGAATTTGTAGGTCAAATCAGTAATTGACACAAACATAGTGTCTTTAGCAGGAAGATTGGAATGCCGTGAACCAAGTGGTTGAGTTCAAATCACAGGTGAGGACATGTTGAATAATAATTACTGAATAAATGAACATACACAATGTAATCATGTACACTACCGTTCAAAAGTTTAGGGTCACTTAGAAATGTCCCTGTTTTTGAAAGAAAAGATCATTTTTTGTTCCATTAAAATAACATCAAATTGATAAGAAATACATTGTAGACATTGTTAATGTTGTAAATGACTATTGTAGCTGGTGACGGCTGATTTTTAATGTAATATCTACATAGGCGTACAAAGGCTCATTATCAGCAACCATCACTCCTGTGTTCCTATGGCACGTTGTGTTAGCCAATCCAAGTTTATAATTTTAAAAGGATAATTAATCATTCGAAAACCCTTTTGCAATTATTTTAGCACAGCTGAAAACTGTTGTCCTGATTAAAGAAGCAATAAAACTGGCCTTCTTTACACTAGTTGAGTATCTGGAGCATCAGCATTTGTGAGTTCTATTACAGGCTCAAAATGGCAGGAAACAAAGAACTTTCTTCTGAAACCCGTCAGTCTATTATTTTTCTGAGAAATGAAGCCTATTCCATGCGAGAAATTGTCAAGAAACTGAAGATTGTCTATGTGCTTCTGTTTCCTTCTGTTTGATTTTGTATGAATTGATAATGCTCTTTATTGAATGCTGTACAACAGTGGCTGTCTAGGAAATCTGTCAAGACTATTTATTACTTACTGGAACTACATACTGTGTACTAATCATACTAAACTCATCAGGACCATGTCTTTCAAAGATAATTAGTAAAAATCCAAATAACTTCACAGATCTTCATTGTAAAGGGTTTGACCACTGTTTCCCATGCTTGTTCAATGAACCATAAACAATTAATGAACATACACCTGTGGAACGGTCGTTAAGACACTAACAGCCTACAGACGGTAGTCAATTAAGGTCATAGTTATGGAAACTTGGGACACTAAAGAGGCCTTTCTACTGAATCTGAAAAACACCAAGAGAAAGATGCCCACGGTCCCTGCTCATCTGCGTGAATGAGCCTTAGGCATGCTGCAAGGAGGCATGAGGACTGCAGATGTGGCCAGGGCAATAAATTGCAATGTCCGTACTGTGAGACGCCTAAGACAGCGCTACAGGGAGACAGAACGGACAGCTGATCATCCTCGCAGTGGCAGACCACGTGTAACAACACCTGCACAGGATCGATACATCCGAACATCACACCTCCGCAGGTGTGATTATTGACTGTCAGGATGATCCTGCAGGAAGGGTACCACATGAGGGAGGAGGATGTCTTCCCTGTAACGGACAGGTACAGGACGGCAACAACAACGGCCCGAGTTACACCAGGAACGCCCAATTCCTCCATCAGTGCTCAGACTGTCTGCAATAGGCTGAGAGAGGCTGGACTGAGGGCTTGTAGGCCTGTTGTATGGCAGGTCCTCACCAGACATTTTTTATTTTATTTATTTCAGCTTTATTTAACCAGGTATTCCAGTTGAGAACAAGTTCTCATTTACAACTGCGACCTGGCCAAGATAAAGCAAAGCAGTGCGACACAAACAACAGCACAGAGTTACATATGGAATAAACAAGCATACAGTCAATAACACAATGGAAAAACATCTATATACAGTGTGTGCAAATGGCGTGAGGAGGTAAGGCAATAAATAGCAAAGTAATTATAATTTAGCAGATTAACACTGGAGTGATAGATGAGCAGATGATGATGAGCAGATGATGATGTGCAAGTAGTGAAACTGGTGTGCAAAAAAGCAGAAAAGTTAATAAAAACATTATGGGGATGAGGTAGGTAGATTGGGTGGGCTATTTACAGATGGGCTATGTACAGCTGCAGCGATCGGTTAGCTGCTCAGATAACTGATGTTTAAAGTTAGTGAGGGAAATGTAAGTCTCCAGCTTCAGTGATTGTTGCCATTCATTCCAGTCATTGGCAGCAGAGAACTGGAAGGAAAGGCGGCCAAAAGAGGTGTTGGCTTTGGGGATGACCAGTGAGATATACCTGCTGGAATGCGTGCTACGGGTGGGTGTTGTTATCGTGACCAGTGAGCTGAGATAAGGTGGCGCTTTACCTAGCATAGACTTATAGATGACCTGGAGCCAGTGGGTCTGGCGACGAATATGTAGTGAGGGCCAGCCAACTAGAGCATACAGGTCGCAGTGGTGGGTGGTATGAGGGGCTTTGGTAACAAAAAGGATGGCACTGTGATAGACTGCATCTAGTTTGCTGAGTAGAGTATTAGAAGCTATTTTGTAGATGACATTGCCGAAGTTGAAGATCAGTAGGATAGTCAGTTTTACTAGGGTAAGTTTGGCGGCGTGAGTGAGGAGGCTTTGTTGCGAAATAGAAAGCCGATTCTAGATTTGATTTTGGATTGGAGATGTTTGATATGAGTCTGGAAGGAGAGTTTACAGTCTAGCCAGACACCTAGGTATTTGTAGTTGTCCATGTATTCTAGGTCAGAACTGTCCAGAGTAGTGATGCTAGTCGGGCGGGCGGATGTGGGCAACAACGTCACCTATGGGCACAAACCCACCGTTGCTGGACCAGACAGGACTGGCAAAAAGTGCTCTTCACTGACGAGTCGCGGTTTTGTCTCAACAGGGGTGTTGGTCGGATTCGCGTTTGTCGTTGAAGGAATGAGCGTTACACCGAGGCCTGTACTCTGGAGTGGGATAGATATGGAGGTGGAGGGTCTGTCATGGTCTGGGGTGGTGTCAACGCTGTCCGTTACAGGGAAGACATCCTCCTCCCTCATGTGGTACCCTTCCTGCAGGATCATCCTGACATGACCCTCTAGCATGACAATGCCACCAGCCATACTGCTCGTTCTCTGCAGGATTTCCTGCAAGGCAGGAATGTTAGTGTTCTGCCATGGCCAGCGAAGAGCCCAGATCTCAATCCCATTGAGCACGTCTGGGACCTGTTGGATCGGAGGGCGAGGGCTAGGGCTATTCCTCCCAGAAATTTTCGGGAACTTGCAGGTGCCTTGGTGGAAGAGTGGGGTAACATCTCACAGCAAGAACTGGCAAATCTGGTGCAGTCCATGAGGAGGAGATGCACTGCAGTACTTAATGCAGCTGGTGGCCACACCAGATACTGACTGTTACTTTTGATTTTGACCCCCCTTTGTTCAGGGACTTATTATTCCATTTCTGTTAGTCACATGTCTGTGGAACTTGCTCAGTTTACGTCTCAGTTGTTGAATCTTGTTATGTTCATACACATATTTACACATGTTAAGTTTGCTGAAAATAAACGCAGTTGACATTGAGAGGACGTTTCTTTTTTTGCTGAGTTTACAGACTATTTAGAATGTACTGTTTAATAAAAATGTTCGCATTTACACAAGCAGCCCATTTCTGGTATTTTTTTCAGTAATTGGTATTTTGACGAATCAGATCAGGTCTGAAATAGATCTGATGTGTAAAGTTCTGATGTGATTGGTCAAAATACCAATTAGTGGAAAAATATCAGAATTGGGCTGCATGTGTAAACGCAGCATTACTAATCTCACCCATACTGAGAAAGCTATCTAATGTGCAATTGTGTTGTTTCCCGCCGACTCGTTCACTTTGGTACAGCCGTTCCCTTATCTGATTATCAGGTGATTATCAGCTGTCATCAGACACACCTGGGTCTGAAAATACTATTCTCTTCCTCAATAGTATTCAGCAAATTCGTACTAGAGGAAAAGCCAATATAAGTATGACATTTAAAGCATACTTAATTTTCGAAATGTCATATACCATAAATGCTTTTTGCATTTATACTGATTAGGACGCAACTCCGGGTATGACACAGGATGCATACGAAATGGTAGCCTATTCCATGTATAGTGCACACATTTTTTACCAGGGCCCATCAGGTTCTTTTCAAAGTAGTGCTGTATATTTTATACCTGCTGTAAACTGTGTATGTGACAAATGCATTTGATTTGATTTTAAATCCTAATATACATTTTCAAGCTGGGAGAGACGGAGATTTTGAAAAATGTTTTTTGAATGCTTCTGCAACCCTTTGAAACCCCCTTCTGTGCATATCTCTCGCCCCCTCCCCCCTCTCTCTCCACTCTTCCCCCCACTCAAATTCAATTGCTTCACTAGATAGGTGTTTTCCCAAAAATGGGTAATGATTGTGGTTAATATATGCAGCGAAAGGAAGTACAAATGGCATATTCCTCTTTTACAGAAGTAGGGGATGAAATAAGCATGACTTCAGAGAGCTGTCTAAGAGACGGGAAAGGAGAGGGGGAAGGGGAGAGGGAGGTAGAGATAGAGAGAGGGGTATAGGCGTGGAAGAGAGGTGAGGGGGAGAGAGGGGATCCCAGGAGTTTTGACACTGATGTTGGAGGATGATGAGGACAGTATGCACCCCCTCCCTTCCTCCTTCCCACCCTGACTCCCTTCCCCCTTCCTCAGCTCCCTCCTTCCCTGTCCTCTGTTCCTATTTCCACTCTAATCTCATCCCTCTCTCTTGCTGGGGGCAGCTGGACTGCTCTTACCACCTGTTAGCACTCTCCCCTGACCTCTGTCTCTCTCTTTCTCTTCTATTCTGTTCTCTTCCACTTTCTCTCGACTCCTCTTTCCTTTCTATCCCTCCCTCTCTCTTTCTCTCTCTCTGTACCCCCAACTCAGCTCTTTCTCCCCCTGTCTCAACCAAGAACAGAGAAACACTCTCTGTGTCAACTATTTTGTAGAGTATCACCACTTACTTCACTTACATAAAAAGATTCACCAGAATAAAATAAATGGAGTAACTTCAAAGCTTTTCATTTGTCATTCACTACAAGTTTGTCAGCTAGGACTGCGACAGCCCTTTCCTCCCTCTCTCCTTCCTCTCTTCTCCTTCTCTACTCCCTCTGATCTCTCTCTTCCTTTGCTGTAAAGGAATAACTTACCACTCTGAAGTGACAGAGCAGACTTAGGAAATAACTTAGAAAACGTCAAGAGGGATCATGTCAGGAGAGAAAAAAGAGGAGGGTTAGCATGCTGTCTTCTGGTTTATGCAAACTACCTTGCTCCACACTCCCATGCTTCGAGTGTGCTCTTCGAGGGCGTTCTTTTGAGTATGTTCTTATGAGGACGAGAGTGTGGAGATTGCATACATTTTACATTTGAGAAGTACTGCATAACCTTTGACATTTTAGAGTAAATTGCGCCATTAACATGTTGGCTGCTCAGTGCTCATTTATGCTGGACTTTCCTGGATCACGACTACCCTCTGTAACTAATATTATATGTCAAACGTTTGTAGATCTTAATAACATCTGATATAGTTTAACATTGCACCATTGTCAGTAAAGCAATTGAGACTGTTAATTCGTTTGTGTTTTGTATTGTTTAGCTACATAGAAATTTGGTTAACAAAAGTACTAGCAAGAGACGACGTGTTTACATTACAGTATATGCTTTAGCTTGCAATATACTTAACTTTAACATTAGTAGAGATAATGACCCAACTGGTCTACTAGCAAAAGGTAACTTGGTAGTCACAGTTGAAGTTGGAAGTTTACATACACTTAGGTTGGAGTCATGAAAACTTGTTTTTCAACCACTCCACAAATTTCTTGTAAACAAACTATAGTTTTGGCAAGTACGTTAGGACATCAATTTTGTGCATGACACAAGTAATTTTTACAACAATTGTTTACAGACAGATTATTTCACTTATTATTCACTGTATCACAATTCCAGTGGGTCAGAAGTTTACATACACTAAGTTGACTGTGGCTTTAAACAACTTGGAAAATTCCAGAAAATAATGTAATATCTTTAGAAGCTTCTGATAGCTAATTGACATCATTTGAGTCAATTGGAGGTGTAACTGTAGATGTATTTCAAGGGCTACCTTCAAACTCAGTGCCTCTTTGCTTGACATCATGGGAAAATCTAAATAAATCAGACCTCAGAAAAATAAATGTGGACCTCCACAAGTCCGGTTCATCCTTGGGAGCAATTTCCAAACGCCTGAAGGTGCCACGTTCATCTGTACAACCAATAGCACGCAAGTATAAACACCATGGGACCACGCAGCCATCATACCGCTCAGGAAGGAGACGTGTTCTGTCTCCTAGAGATGAACGTACTTTGGTGCGAAAAGTGCAAATCAATCCCAGAACAACAGCAAAGGACCTTGTGAAGATGCTGGAGGAAACAGGTACAAAAGTATCTATATCCACAGTGAAACGAGTCCTATATCGACATAACCTGAAAGGCCGCTCAGCAAGGAAGAAGCCACTGCTCCAAAACTGCCATAAAAAAGCCAGACTACTGTTTGCAACTGCAAATGGGGGACAAAGATCGTACTTTTTTGGAGAAATGTCCTCTGGTCTGATGAAACACAAATAGAACTGTTTGGCCATAATGACCATCGTTATGTTTGGAGGAAAAAGGGGGAGGCTTGCAAGCCGAAGAACACCATCCAAACCGTGAAGCACGGGGGTGGCAGCATCATGTTGTGGGGGTGCTTTGCTGCAGGAGGAACTGCTGCACTTCATAAAATAGATAGCAGCATGAGGGCGGAAAATTATGTGGATATATTGAAGCAACATCTCAAGACATCAGTCAGGAAGTTAAAGCTTGGTCGCAAATGGGTCTTCCAAAGTGACAATGACCCCAAGCATACTTACAAAGTTGTGTCAAAATGGCTTAAGGACAACAAAGTCAAGGTATTGGAGTGGCCATCACAAAGCCCTGACCTCAATCCTATAGAAAATTTGTGGGCAGAACTGAAAAAGCATGTGCGAGCAAGGAGGCCTACGAACCTGACTCAGTTACACCAGCTCTGTCAGGAGGAATGGGCCAACATTCACCCAACTTATTGTGGGAAGCTTGTGGGAGGCTACCCAAAACATTTGATCCAAGTTAACCAATTTAATGGCAATGCTACCAAATACTAATTAAGTGTATGTAAACTTCTGACCCACTGGGAATGTGATGAAAGAAATAAAAGCTGAAATAAATCATTCTCTCTACTATATATATATATATTATATATACTACGGGTCCAAAGTTTCAGAACACCTACTCATTCAAGGTTTTTTTACTAATCAGTGTAGATGAAGGGGGGAGACAGGTTAAAGAAGGATTTTTAAGCCTTGAGACAATTGAGACATGGACTCCGTATGTGCGCCATTTAGTGGGGGAATGGGCAAGATAAAAGATTGAAGTGTCTTTGAACGGGGTATGGTAGTAGGTGCCAGGTGCTCTGTTTTGAGAGAGTCAAGAACTGCAGTGCTGCTGGAGTTTTAACGCTCAAAAGTTTCCCGTGTGTATCAAGAATGGTCCACCACCCAAAGGACATCCAGCCTACCTGACACAACTGTGGGAAGCAGTGGAGTCAACATGGGCCAGCATCTCTGTGGAACACTTGACACCTTGTAGAGTCCATGACCCAACGAAATGAGGCTTTTCTGAGGGAAAAAGGGGGTGCAACTCGATATTAGGAAGGTGTTTGTAATGTTTGTACACTCAGTGAATATTTGTCTGCCTACTTTTTGTGACTCCCTCTCTCTCATTGTTCACCTTCTCTCTCTGTAGTGAAGGTACTTTCCTACTCTTACTGAATGTACTGTCCTACTGTTACTGAATGTACTGTCCTACTGTTATTGAATGTACTGTCCTACTGTTATTAAATGTACTGTCTTACTGTTATTGAATGTACTGTCTTACTGTTACTGAATGTACTGTCTTACTGTTACTGAATGTAATGTCCTACTCTTACTGAATGTACTGTCCTACTGTTGCTGAATGTACTGTCTTACTGTTACTGAATGTACTGTCCTATTGTTACTGAATGTACTGTCTTACTGTTACTGAATGTACTGTCCTATTGTTACTGAATGTACTGTCTTACTGTTACTGAATGTACTGTCCTATTGTTATTGAATGTACTGTCCTACTGTTACTGAATGTACTGTCTTACTGTCACTGAATGTACTCCAAGAAACCAAGACAATGATCAGACAGAACCCTCCTGAACACACACACACACACACACACACACACACACACACACACACACACACACACACACACACACACACACACACACACACACACACACACACACACACACACACACACACACACACACACAGTCTTGTACAGCTAACCTTGTGCCTAACACTAGCTCCTAACCCTAAACATAATTCTAACCACAACACAAATTCTAACCTTAACCCTAAACCCCTTAGAAATAGCTTTTGACCTCATGGGGACAAAAAATGTCCCCAGTTGGTCAAATTTGTGTTTGTTTACTATTCTTGTGCCGATTTCTGGTCCCCACAAGAATAGTTAAACACGTCTGCACACAAACACAGTGCTGACAGCCCCTATCCCCAAACCCCTGCCAGACAGTCTGTGTTGTATGAATTATAGAGGTTTGCCAGCAGGGCTGTGACTGGCAGAAATGTATTTAGTGCTTCTCCAAGGTGCCAACGCCATGTGACAAATCTGCCTCCGAGCTCTGACTGTGTGTGTGAGTGTGTGTCTGTGCCTTTGTCTGTGTGTGTGTCTGCCCCCAAGCCCCGGGATATGGCAGAGGTTAGGATAGAAGATATCAGGACAATGACACTGGGTTGTAAAGAGATAACCCTGCAGGGTTTGAGAGTTAGAGGGTGGGAGTGATGGAGGAAGAGTCACTGGAAAGAGACGTGAATTGATCATTCCATAAGTATGATCCATGCATAGTAAGTTTAGTTAGTGATAAACCCATGGGGGCCGTTAGGTCTAGCTGTCTGTCTCTTTCTCGCTCTCTCTCTCGCTCTCTCTCTCTTCCCTCTCTTCCCTCTCTTCCCTCTCTCTCTTCCTCCCCATTTCTCTTTCTTTCTTTTTGCCCCCTCTCCTTCTCTTTCTCCCCCTATCTCCCTCTCTCTCCTCCTCCTCAGTCTATCTCTCTCTCTCTCTCCCCTTTCTCTCTCTCATTCTCTCGCCCTCTCCCCCTTCTCTCTCTGTTACTCTCTCATTCTCTGCCTCTCTCTCTCCCTCACCCCCACATCCCTCTCTATGTATTTTCTCTCTGCCCCCTCTTTCTCTTTCTCTCCCATCTCTGTCTCTCTCGCTCTCTCTCTCTGTTAGTGTGAAATATGCGCCTCACACTGGGTTTATGCTGCAGAGCCTGCAGGATTCTACTGAAGGCTAAGCTGTGAATCCTTGTCACCAGTTGCTTTACACCACAAAGCTGTTGAGCTGACGTGTGTTTGTGTGTGTGTGCAAGTGCGTTTACGTGTGCATGAGTATGAGTGTTGCTGAGCTCCTGTTTTGACAGGTGCTTGAGTCAGGGCTTTAGGCAGGGATGAAGATTTTATTAATGGTGAAGGGATGAGGGGTGGTAGAGAAGGGTGGAGCGGGGAATATGGAAAGAGGGATAGAGAGAGAGGAATGGAGAGGGGGATATGGAGTAGAAGAGGGATAGAGAGAGGCTGGAATGGAGAGGGGATAGGGAGGCAAGGAGGGATGAAGGTTTTATTAATCGCATGGATTCAGACTTGGGTGTTATTTTCATATCCCATGCTAAATTTACAGAAGGGAGATTGGAGGGGGATAGAGAGAGTGAGAATGGGAGTGAGGAAAGGAGAGAATGAGAGCAACTGAGAGAAGAGCAGTTGAGTGGGGAGAGCGAGGGAGGGATGGAGAGAGGGATAGGGAGAGCGGAGGAACAAAGGGGGATGGAGAGCGATAGAAAGAGTGTTGGAGGGTGTAAAATGTCTGATTTGAGGTGTCAAATAGAGTATTTACAGCTAGAGGTTATGAATATGGTTTCCTAGGGACAGTATTCTTTGTCTGTGTGTGTGTGTGTGTGTGTGTGTGTGTGTTCAGCTTTATTGTCTCTCTCTTTCAAGGCTGCAAACCTGCATCTTCAAACCCACTGACCCAACAAATAGCCTTTGTAACCTTTCTTTGTTCCATGGCTTTATGAAGCAATAGAAAACCACTTATAGTTGATTTCTATTGTAAAACCACCTTGGGTGAAGGTCACAGGAAATTGTATTATTTTAACATTCTTGGAAGAACTACAAATGAATGACAAGCGTCTTTCTCAAGGGCATCAGTGTGTTGTGAAGGATTTCAGCCTGGTATCAACTGAAAAGCGTCATTCTGTGACGCTTTGCCTGCCTGTCTGAGTGTTTCACCAATTTACCCATTGCAGCTTTATCTCAAAATTGTTGTTTTGAATGCAATTTATTGACTCATGAGTCAATACTGTGAAGGATATATTTTTGCAAAAGAATCACAGATTGACACTTATCAATGATATCATGTTCACAGGAAATGTAATTATTGTAACATTCTTGGAAGAACTAGAAAATAATGAAAAGTGTGTTTATCAGTAGATCAGAAACTACTGAAGTTGAGAAAGTAACCTTACATTTTTTTTTACAACAATTACCCATTAAAGTTAAGCTGTTTCTAAATCCAGCTATGGTTCAAACTTTGAGGAGAAAGTTCAGCCATCAATTCAAATGTATTTGTCACATGCTTCATAAATGGTTGTAGACAAACAATGAAATGCTAACTTATGGGCCCTTCCCAACAATGCAGAGACAAAAAAAGAGAAATAATAGAAAAACAGAAAAATAATTACACCAGTAATACATACACAATGAGTAACTATAACTTGGCTATATACAAGGGTTACAGTACCAAGTCGATGTATGCCATCGATGTATGAGGTAATTGAGGTAGATATGTACATATAGGTAGGGATGAAGTGACTAGGCAACAGGATAGATAATAAACAGTAACAGCAGCGTATGTGACGGTGCAAAAAGGGTCAATACAGATAGTCCTGGTAGCTATTGCTAAACTATTTAACCAACTATTTAGTAGTCATGACTTGGGGGTAGAAGCTGTTCAGGATCCTGTTGGTTCCAGACTTGGTGCATCGGTACTGCTTGCAATGCAGTAGCAGAGAGACTTGGGTGGCTGGATCTTTGACAATTTTTAGGACCTTCCTCTGACACGCCTGGTATAGAGGTCCAGGATGGCAGAGTGCTCGGACAATTGATTTACTGGGCCGTACGCATTACCCTCTGTAGCACCTTACGGTCGGATTCCAAGTAGTTGCCATACCAAGCGGTGATGCAGCCGGTCAAGATGAGGATCTGAGGGCCCATGCAGAATCTTTTTCAGCCTTACTGTTTGACTGTTTGTACACCATGGTGGCCAAATGGTCATGTACATGTGCGCGTGTGTGTGTGTGTGTCTGATGCAAGGAGTATGTAATCAAATGTTACAAGGTTTTAGCCTGAATCGTCTCGCTGACAGGTTGATCCTCCTCCCTGTAAAAACATACAGTACCAGTCAGCAGTCAACGTTTGGACACACCTACTGATTCAAGGGTTTTTCTTTATTTTTACTATTCTCTACATTGACAAAATATTGTGAAGACATCAAAACTATGAAATAACACATATAGAATCATGTGGTAACCAAAAAAGCGTTATACAAATCAAAATATATTTTATATTTAAGATTCTTCAAAGTAGCCACCCTTTGTCTTGATGACATCTTTGCACACTCTTGGCATTCTCTCAACCAGCTTCATGAGGAATGCTTTTCCATCAGTCTTGAAGGAGTTCCCACATATGCTGAGCACTTGTTGACTGCTTTTCCTTCACTCTGCGGTCTAACTCATCCCAAACCATCTCAATTGGGTTGAGGTCGGGTGATTGTGGAGGCCAGGTCATCTGATGTAGCACTCCATCACTCTCCTTGGTCAAATAGCCCTTACACAGCCTGGAGGTGTGTTTTGGGTCATTGTCCTGTTGAAAAACAAATTATAATTCCACTAAGCACATACCAGATGGGATGGCATACTGCTGAAGAATGCTGTGGTAGCCATGCTGGTTAAGTGTGCCTTGAATTCTAAATAAATCACAACAGTGTCACCAGCAAAGCACCCCCACACCATCACACCTCCTCCTCCATGGAACCACACATGCGGAGATCATCCGTTCACCTACTCTGCGTCTAGCGAAGACACGGCAGTTGGAACCAAAAATCTCAAATTTGGACTCATCAGATCAAATGACAGATTTCCACTGGTCTAATGTCCATTGCTTGTATTTCTTGGCCCAAGCAAGTCTTTTCTTCTTATTAGTAGTGGTTTCTGATTCTGATTCACAGTCTCCTCTGAACAGTTGATGTTGAGATGTGTCTGTTACTTAAACTCTGTGAAGCATTTATTTAGGCTGCAATCTGAGGTGCAGTTAACTCTAATGAACTTATCCTCTGTAGCAGAGGTAACTCTGGGTCTTCCTTTCCGTGGCAGTTCTTGAAATTTTCCAGATTGACTGACCTTCATGTCTTAATAAAGTAATGATGTACTGTCATTTCTCTTTGCTTATTTGAGCTCTTCTTGCCATACTATGGACTTGGTCTTTTACCAAATAGGCCTATCTTTTGTATACCACCCCTGCCTTGTCACAACACAACTGACTGTCTCAAACGCATTAAGAAGGAAAGAAATTCCACAAATTAACAAGGAACACCTGTTAATTGAAATGCATTCCAGGTGACAACCTCATTGAAGTTGGTTGACAGAATGCCAAGAGTGTGCAAAGCTTTCATTGAAGCAACTCAAATTACTTTGTTTAACCTGTTTGGGATAGGGGGCAGTATTTTCAAGGCCGGATAAAAAACGTACCCGATTTAATCTGGTTACTACTCCTGCCCAGAAACTAGAATATGCATATAATTAGTAGATTTGGATAGAAAACACTCTAAAGTTTCTAGAACTGTTTGAATGGTGTCTGTGAATATAACAGAACTCATATGGCAGGCCAAAACCTGAGAAGATTCTATACAGGAAGTGCCCTGTCTGACAATTTGTTCTCCTTCTAGGGCATCTCTATCAAAAATACAGCATCTCTGCTGTAACGTGACATTTTCTAAGGCTTCCATTGGGTCTAGGAAGGCGCCAGAAAGTGGAATGAGAGCTCTCCAGTCTCTGGGCGAAAAACAGCAGGGTTTTGTGAGTGGTCCTGCTGAGAACAATGACACTGAGGGGCGCATGCACGAGACGACTCCATGTTTTTCTTTCAGTGTTTGAATGAACACAACTTCGCCCGGTTGGAATATTATCGCTATTTTACAAGAAAAATAGCATAAAAATGTATTTTAAACAGCGTTTGACATGCTTCGAAGTACGGTAATGGAATATTTTGAATTTTTTTGTCACGAAATGCGCCCGCGCGTCACCCTTCGGATAGTGACCTCAACGCACGAACAAAACGGAGCTATTTGGATATAACTATGGATTATTTCGAACCAAAACAACATTTGTTGTTGAAGTAGAAGTCCTGGGAGTGCATTCTGACGAAGAACAGCAAAGGTAATCCAATTTTTCTTATAGTAAATCTGAGTTTGGTGAGGGCCAAACTTGGTGTGTGTCAAATTAGCTAGCCGTGATGGCCGGGCTATCTACTCAGAATATTGCAAAATGTGCTTTCACCGAAAAGCTATTTTAAAATCTGACACCGCGATTGCATAAAGGATCTTTGTATCTATAATTCTTAAAGTAATTGTTATGTTTTTTGTCAACGTTTATCGTGAGTAATTTAGTAAATTCACTGGAAGTTTGCGGTGGGTATGCTAGTTCTGAACATCACATGCTAATGTAAAAAGCTGGTTTTTGATAAAAATATGAACTTGATTAAACAAAACATGCATGTATTGTATAACATAATGTCCTAGGATTGTCATCTGATGAAGATCATCAAAGGTTAGTGCTGCATTTAGCTGTGGTTTTGGTTTTTGTGACATATATGCTTGCTTTGAAAATGGCTGTGTGATTATTTTTGGGAGGGTTCTCTCCTGACATAATCTAATGTTTTGCTTTCGCTGTAAAGCCTTTTTGAAATCGGACAGTGTGGTTAGATTAACGAGAGTCTTATCTTTAAAATGGTGTAAAATAGTCATATGTTTGAGAAATTTAAGTTATAGCATTTTTGAGGTATTTGTATTTCGCGCCACGCTATACCATTGGATATTGGTGAGGCGTTCCGCTAGCGGAATGTCTGTCCCTAAGTTTTTGTTACTTTCATTTATTTAACCAGGTAGATTGACTGAGAACATATTCTCATTTACAGCAACAACCTGGGGAATAGTTACAAGGGAGAGGAGATGAATGAGCCAAATGTAAACTGGGATGATTAGGTGACCATGATGGTACAGTATGAAGATCAGATTGGGAATTTAACCAGGACACCAGGATTAACACCCCTACAATAAATGCCATGGCATTTTTAGCGACCACAGAGAGTCAGGACAACCATTCAACATCCCAGCCAAATGACAGCACCCTATACAGGGAAATGTCCCCAATCACTGCCCTGGGGGATTGGGATATATTTTTTAGGCCAGAGGAAAGGGTGCCTCCTATTGGCCCTCCAACACCACTTCCAGCAGAATCTGGTCTCCCATCCAGGGACTGACCAGGACCAACCCTGCATAGCTTCAGAAGAAAGCCAGCAGTGGGATGCGGGGTGGTATTACTACATGATTCCACATGTGTTATTTCATAATTTTGATGTCTTCACTATTATTCTACAATGTAGAAATTAGAAAAAAGAAATAAAACCCTTGAATGAGTAGGTGTGTCCAAACGTTTGACTGGTACTGTATGTTTTTACAGGGAGGAGGATCAACCTGTCAGCGAGACGATTCGGGCTAAAACCTTGTAACATTTGATTACATACTCCTTGCATCAGACACACACACACACACACACACACACACACACACACACACACACACACACACACACACACACACACACACACACACACACACACACACACACACACACACACACACACACACACGTACATGACCATTTGGCCACCATGGTGTACAAACAGTAAACAAACATCACTCAATCAATCTGTTTTGCGCCAACACACATTCAACACAACTCTCAGACAGCTAAACACACACAACCCTAGAGCAGCTGTGCCACAAGACGACCGCCCCCAGTGTGCCAGATTGGTCCAACACACGCACACACACACGCACACGCACGCACACCTGGGACTGGTCAGAGGGGTTCACAGAGTTCTCTCACAGACTCAGATGGTCACTGTCCCACTGGGAGAAGAGAGATAGGGAGAGGCAGAAGGAGAGAGAGAGAGATAAGAGAGAAAGAGAGAGAGAGAGAGTCCCCTCATCTAGCTGGTCCTGGGGCTGAGTTCACAAACCTGTTCTACTAACACACTGAAGCCTCAGGAACAGAACATCAAATCAATCAGAATAAACCAAATTACAACACAGTCAAAACTAAACTACATTACCTTTTGGGAAACACAAACACAAAGCAAAATGCAGTGCTATCTGGCCCGAAATTGACAGTACACTGTGGCAAAATATTTGACCATGGTTACTGATCAAAACCTTAGATCAAACTTGACAAAGTACAGGCTCAATGAGCACAGCCTTGCCATTGAGAAGGGTAGACACAGGAAAACCTGTGCAACCACTGCACCACATCAGAACCTGAGACGGAGCTGCATTTCCTGACTAAAATGTAAAAAATATAAAACAATTAGAGAGTGCCATTTCCCCAAATTTGAAACCCTTATTCTGATGAGACTAGGCTACCCGTCCTGTTGGGGAGGACGCAGAGAGCTGTGGGTTGGCAGCGTACTACATTGCTGCCTGCCATAAAATGAGGACAGTGCTCTCTCTCTTTCTCTCTCTCTCTCTCTCTCTGTCTTTATCTCTGTCACTCTCTTCTTTGTTCTGCTTCGTGTGCTGGCCTTTGGTTGAATGTGTGTGTGTGTATATGTTTTATATTAGCCCACAGTTGATTGGGTCATTTCCTGAGGTTAGTTTGTTTTAATTGGATAATCCCCAACTGACTCAGATTATAACATAATGAAACACAGAGGAGTGCTGCCATAGTCTCTGACCTGCAGTTAAGTACAGTACTTGGATAAGCCTCCACTGACACCTCTCTCTTTCTCTTTCTCACTCTCATTACCTTATCACCGACACTGCCTTTGGATGCAATGAAAACACTCAAATTATATTGATAGGCTATAAACCCCCCCATACAAATTAACATTAAAACAAGCATTAGCCTAACATTAATGGTTTGACATTTGTGAGTCATTATTCCTATCCTCAATAGAGCCTACACTTTCTATTTCCATTTTGAAGTTCTAGTGAGGTAGGGATAATAAGGAGTGGTTTATGACACACAAGAGCAGCCGCTCACCGATATAGTTACAATCAAGTTGTAGAAACATCTGATGAATGATCAATGGAAACAGGATGCACCTGAGCTCAATTTCGACTCTTACAGCAAAGGGTCTGAATACGTATGTAAATAAGGTTTAAATGTATGTTTTTATTTGTTTTGAATTTGATAAAAAATCTAAAAACCTGTTTTGTCATTATGGGGTATTGTGTGTAGATTGAATAAAAAAAAAAAATCAATTTTAGAATACGGCTGTAACGTAACAACATGTGGAAAAAGTGAAAGTGTCTGGAAACTTTCCGAATGCACTGTAAGTGTCTAGACAATATTTTTAACCCCCTGGCCCTTATAGATCTTATAAATGCAAACGCAGTGTATTCCATGGAGCCCATTTCATTTTGCTGCACCAGGACAACCCACAGTTGAGCCTACTCAACGCTGATTGGTCAATTATTTTATATATTTTTTATCAAGTGTGGCCAAATGCTTGCTGGCATCAATCAATCAAATGCTACAGCGGCAACATCAGATACATGGGCTACATATACTGAGACAGAGGGGCACTTTCCTTTGCTCAGATGATTTCACCAGTGAGATTCAGCCACATGCGAATTGACAAAAAATGTGGAAAAAACAGAGACAGACGAAAGAGAAGTTATTTCATAATTTGTATTTATAATTATTCATATATTTGGGGAAACATGGCTTCGCTTGGCATCCATGAATACACTCCACTGCACCTGTGTGAGGGCAGTACACAGTGGTAATAAAAACATTAGAGAATCAACGATGGTTACAATATACATAGAAATACATATACAAATATATAAATCAGCGGAATAAACTCTAGTTTATAACTTTAGTTATTTTGATGACATGTAGCACATTTTAGAAATGTTTGCCTCATTTCCTTTCTTCCTATTGCACAGTAAAGCCTACAAAAATATATATATTTTTTACCCCTTTTTCCAATTGGTAGTTACAGTCTTGTCCCATCGCTGCAACTCCCGTATGGACTTGGGAGACGCAAAGGTCTACCGAACACAACCCTGCCAAGCCGCTCTACTTCTTGACACACTGCTCGCTTAACCCGGAAGCCAGCTACACCAATGTGTCGGAGGAAAAACCGTACAAGTGCCGACCGTGCATGCGCCTGGCCTGCCACAGGAGTCGCTAGAACCCGATGGGACAAGGACATCCCAGCCAGCCAAACCCTCACCTAACCTGGACGACTTGTGCGCCGCCTCATGGGTCTCCCAGTTGCGGCTGGCTGCGACACAGCCCGGGATCAAACCCGGGTCTGTAGTGACACCTAAACCACTGCAATGCAGTGCCTTAGACCTCTGTGCCACTCGGGAGGCAATTTTTTTAGAATGAAGTATTGACCTTGGGTGAAATGAAGCCTCTTCACAGCTCGACTCTGTTGGTGGAGTTCATCATAAAGGTTATTCACCATAGAGTTGAGTTAAGTCGGCTATTTATCTTCAGCTATTCATCTATTGGGAAGAACTGTTCAGGAGCCTTCCATAGTACTATTGGCACTCCCATCAGAATGGCCTAAAAAGTGCAGCCAGGTCTCTCAAGATCCACTTCAAAATCCAACTTCAGTCCAGGTACCCAGGATGTCAGGCCAACGGTGAGTGCTATTACCATCAAGTAGGCTTGGCTTTTGCTACGGTATTGTGGACCGAGCTCGAGCTCTGGCTCTGAGGGCAGCGTGTTCAATCCCAATGATAGGCACTAGTTCATTTTATTGTTGTTTTAACCCTATCCCAAATATTAACTCTTAACTTAACCATTCGGAATGAATGCCTAACTTAACCATGGAGTTGTTTTTGTTTTAACCCTATCCCAAACCTTAACTCTTAACTTAACTGTACTGAAGGAATGCCTAATCTTAACCAGCCGCGAGGCTCTGGCAACAGCAGTGGAACAACTCAGGGTGCAAAAACACTTTGAAATTTGGAGCACCTTTGAAATTTGATGTTTGGACAAACATGGAAAAACATTGGAATCTGAAATTAAATTTGTCAAACCATGAAAAAAAAAATTGTGTGTGTGCATGCGTGCATGTGTACTTGCATATGTGTGTGTGTGCTGCATAGAGTAATCCTAGTCTTTCTGTACCGTGAGATTTAATAAGTAGTCAGTGCTTCAGTGCTTACACTTTCAGGAGCTTACAGCAGCCAATGTAATCAGGCACAAGTTAAAAAGCACGGAAATAAGTCTCTATATTTCAAACCTGGATACAACAGCCCCCTGTGTCCTGATGTGTGTGTGCCTGTGGTGTGTTTGTGTGTGTGTCTGTGCTAGCGCGGTGTGCTTGCATCAGTGCGTGTGTCCTGAATTGGGGGCACTGTGCAATCATTTTTAGCAGAACACCTTGATATGGACTGGGATGCCATGGGGTATTATTGGGCTGTGGATTTAGTTCTCTTCAGACATCCAGAGCTGCAGTGTGTGTGTGTGTGTGTGTGTGTGTGTGTGTGTGTGTGTGTGTGTGCGTGCGTGCGTGCGTGCGTGTGTGCGTGCATGATTGTGTGTGTGTTCTATGGCTTACCTAGAGCAATAATCCAGGTCACAGACACACACACTCCAAGTCAGTGATGCATATTTAAATATGTATGAGGCAGTGACAACCTTAGAGTTATAATGAAGTCATTTCTCCAGTCTAAATACCAGGCTAGTCCAACACTTAGCTATTTATGTATGCACAATTAACCTCTCAACAGCTCACGCTAATATTTTAGTGTATGAAGAAAGACATATTGGCAAGGTTGTGAGTGTGAGTGAGCGATAGAGAGAGAGAGAGAGTGTGTGTGATGTTATGCTAGTCAACAGGCTGACAGCTAAATGGAGTTGCTCTTTTTCTCTTTCCTGGAAGTGAATTCCTCCTGAATATTATATTTCACACTAAATCCTGCTGCTCCATTGTGTGTCTGTGTCTATGTGCGTGCTGGTGTGTCAGTGTATGTGCTCTCCAGAACTGTCATGTTACATTCCCAGGAAGGCAGGACACTCTCTTCCCCGGATGTTATCCACCTCATTTCCATCTCCCTCTTAACTTCCTCTTCTAGAACGCTACAGTCCTGGACAACATGTACAAGCCCACATTGCCCACACGACTTATTCATCCCTCAATTAAGATATGACAGAAACATACTGGCATTTTTTAAAGTAAGTACATGTTTGTGTATTGCATCACCTTGCACATTGCACTTCAACACTGATTCATATAGCTGGGTCGGCCTTGGTGTTAGTACATTTTCATGACGTAAAGAGAGCTAAGAGGATGGAAACCCCAAAATGTGTTTTTCAGTCTAAAATAATACAGTGAATGAATATCATGTTTTTTGCAAAAGCGGTTTGTGTGATGTGCAGGAAATCTGTTCTTATTTTCCACAGTTGAAATAGCAAACTCAGAGACAGTCGTATTGTTGTTTAGTTGTAGGGTTCTTAGAATAGCTTCTGCTTCTTCAACAGCTAATGGGGATCCGCATAAAAATCATAAATCATAAACAGATTTAAAAAAAAGCCAAGTCACAAAATAACAAGCAAAGTTTCCTGTAAGATTATACAAATTTTTCACGCAATGATTTAACAATGATATCATGGTCATTTAGCCATTTTTTGTTTATCCTAAGCGACAATGTTCCAGTATTTGCTGCCCTTGAGGCATTAAAAATCCCCAACAATATTCAATGGAAATAAACAGACTTGTCATCACTTAACTTTACGATTCCATTAAGGGGATGAAAGTGCATAATCCACTAGAGTTTTGGACTCAAAAAGAATAGAAGCATTTGTATGGTTCTTGTCTTCGTTTAGACAGAGAGGTTTCTGCACCCGCCAATACCAGCCAGACACACAAAGCTGGCTTAAGTTAACTTAATGTGACTGACCACCTTGATTCAGGCTTATGTAGCAAAATTAGAAATTGTGTTTTTTACATTGGCTAAAACTACAGACTCAGAGCTACAAAATGGTATTTCATACACTGCATTTGAGGAATAATGGGAAAGGTATTCTGCTTTGAAAGTTGATAAACTTATAACCCCACTTTTTAAGAAAATGGCCCTTGAATGTTTTAGTACAGCTACCGGACAGCTCTTTTCAAATGCTTACTTACAAGCCCTTAACCAACAATGCAGTGTTAAGATAGTCTGTACTAAAATAAACTGAAGCAAAAAATGTATCAATAAAATAAAAAATTATAATTAAGGAGCAACAAAAAAATAACAGTAGTGAGGCTATATACAGGGGGTACCAGTACAAAGTCAATGTGCGAAGGGAGGCTTTCCAATATATTGATACATGGGTAAAAATGTAAAAGGTGTCCTTCCTAACTCAGTTGCCGGAGAGGAACGATACCTCTTAGGGATTTCACAATGAGGCCAATGGTGACTTTTAAAACAGTTGCAGAGTTTAACCTTTTACTGCGGTGGGCTAAATCAGGGTCACACAGGGTGTTTTTTGATAGTCTTAAACAAATCTACTTTGAAACAACTTTGCAACCACATACACATTGTCATGGGCTTAAAAAAAGAAGACATCTGTAAAATCAGACACCATGTCAGAAATAGAATTGAAATGTATTTCATTTTGAGTTTGCATCCCATTATTACACTTTATATACATCACTGAAGACTGAAAAATAACAGAACTGTTTGACATAGAAACACTGGATTTTAGCCAAGCTTTTGGAAATAATGGAATTATGAAAAATACTAATAACATTTCACCCATGAGGCCACTAGGTAATTTGACTGCAGGAAAACTGAGGATGGATCAACAACATTGTAGTTACTCCACAATACTAACCTAAATGACAGAGTGAAAAAAGGAAGCCTGTACAGAATACAAATATTCCAGAACATGCATCCTGTTTGCAATAAGGCACTAAAATAAAACTGAAAAGAACTGGGAAAAGAAATTAGCTTTATGTCCTGAATAGTACGCATTATATTTGGGGCAAATCCAACACAACACATCATGGTTGTGGCTGCATCATGTTCTGGGTATGCTTGTCATCGGCAAGGACTAGGGAGTTTTTTAGGATAAAAAGAAACGGAATAGAGCTAAGCACAGATAAAATCCCAGAAGAAAACCTGGTTCAGTTTGCTTTCCAACAGACACTGGAAGACAAATGTACCTTTCAGCAGGACAATAACCTAAAACACAAGGCCAAATATACACTGGAGTTACTTACCATGGCGACATTGAATGTTCCTGAGTGGCCTAGTTAAAGTTTGACTTAAATCGGCTTGAAAATGTATGACAATAATTGAAAATGGCTGTCTAGCAGTGATCAACAACCAATTTGACTTTGCTTAAATCATTTTTTAAAGAATCATTTGTAAATACTGTGCAATCCAGGTGTGCAAAGCTCTTAAGCCGTGTTCACATTGGCAGTTTGAAGTGACTCAAATCCTATTTATTTGCATATCCGATTTGAATCTATTCTTTTTCCTGCAGTCTGAACAGCCAAAAACTACATGAAATCCGATATTTCAAGCCGCATTTCAAACCACGTTCGTAGGTGGTTTGAAGTCAGATACAAATCTGATTCCTGGGCATGCAACTTGTGGTTTTTAGACTTTTATTTGGCGGATGTTGTTTGCTTGCTACCTACTCTGTTGACAGTTTGACAAGAACATGTGGTTGTTAACTAGCTTGTTAGGTGTTTACAAACAAATTAGTGAATGTTCTATAAAGCTAAACAGCTACCTATCTAGGTAGTTGAAAGGACTCGTTTTGAATGTTGGATCATCAAAGCAACTGGGAGGTGTCCATGGCAGGCGTTGTTGTCACCTTAGCTTGCTACATAACTTCTGAGTGACAGGACGCACAAGCACCACCAATCAGACTAGACCACTGCACACACCCATCATTATTATGACAACTAGTACAGCCTTGTCAGCAAATGACTGCTGTCTGAACACACACAAATCCGATTTGTTCACTTGTAACTTGCTGTTTGGACAGTCAGTAGTGCAAAGCGGATTTGAAAAACAAAACTGATTTGAGCATTAAGGCCTGCAGTGTGAACAAGGCTTTAGAGACTTACCCAGAAAGACTCACAGCTGTAATCGCTGCCAAAGGTGATTCTAACATGTATTGACTTAGGGGGTTGAATACTTATGTAGTGTTTTATTTTTCATATGTTTTTTTTTTACAAAGGTTAGTATTTTGTGTAGATTGCTGACAAAAAATTACCATTAAATCAGTTTTAATCCCACCTTGTAACACAACAAAACGTGGAAAAAGTCAAGGGGTGTGAATACTTCCTGAAGGCACTGCAGTTGGAATGTGTGTGGCTCTAATGTATTTTTTTGTTAGCTTTTAGAGCTCACAGAAGAACACACAACACACACACACACACACACACACACACTCTCTCTTTAACATTACCCGGTCGGTATGAGCTAGTCCCACAGGGACCTCAGCAAAGAAATCCGTTTGATTGACAGCTATGATATTCCTAGCGGGGAGTTGTTGACAGCTCAGTGACAACCAAGGGAGGTCACAGACAAGGGAGTGTGTGTGTGTGTGTGTGTGTGTGTGTGTGTGTGTGTGTGTGTGTGTGTGTGTGTGTGTGTGTCAATGAAAGATAAATATGGATATAACACCACTTGGCTGGCTACCTCTGCCACCTCATAGGGCATAAGGGACAGAGACAGACACACACAGGCTGCGGCTAGACTAAAATGTATTCATTGCAGAAGGGAAAAGGGTGTAAAACTGATATGTACTACTATGCAGTGCATATTTAGCCTGACTCCATGACAAATAGCTAGATACCTTATATAGCAGAGAACAGGGTGTGAGTAAAGACTAGCATTAGTGTCTCGACACTCAGTTTAATACTTTGTTTAAGGATTACACACAGGTTGTGAGTAGGAGAGGCTTTTATTTTTTTATTTTTTTATTTCACCTTTATTTAACCAGGTAGGCTAGTTGAGAACAAGTTCTCATTTACAATTGCGACTTGGCCAAGATAAAGCACAGCAGTGTGACACAAACAACAACACAGAGTTACACATGGAATAAACAAACATACAGTCAATAACACAAGGCAATAAATAGGCCATAGTGGTGAAATAATTACAATTTAGCAATTAAACACTGGAGTGATAGATAAGCAGAAGATGAATGTGTAAGTAGAGATACTGGGGTGCAAAGGAGCAAAAAAAAATTATAATAACAGTATGGGGATGAGGTAGTTGGATGGGCTATTTACATTTTAGTCATTTAGCAGACACTCTTATCCAGAGCGACTTACAGTAGTGAATGCATACATTTCATACATATCATACATTTTTTTTCTGTGCTGGCCCCCCGTGGGAATCGAACCCACAACCCTGGTGTTGTAAACACCATGCTCTACCAACTGAGCTACAGGGAAGGCTGTACAGATGGGCTATGTACAGCTGCAGTGATCTGTGAGCTGCTCTGACAGCTGACACTTAAAGTTAGTGAGGGAGATATGAGTTTCCAGCTTCAGTGATTTTTGCAATTCGTTCCAGTCATTGACAGTAGAGAACTGGAAGGACAGGTGGCCAAAGGAGGAATTGGCTTTGGGGGTGACCAGTGAAATATACCTGCTGGAGTGCGTGCTACAGGTGGGTGCTGCTATGGTGACCAGTGAGCTGAGATAGGCGGGGCTTTACCTAGCAAAGACTTGGAGATGACCTGGAGCCAGTGGGTTTGGCGACGAATATGAAGCGAGGGCCAGCCAACGAGAGCATACAGATTGCAGTGGTGGGTAGTATATGGGGCTTTGGTGACAAAACGGATGGCACTGTGATAGACTGCATCCAATTTGCTGAGTAGAGTGTTGGAGGATATTTTGTAAATGACGTCGCTATTTTGTAAATGACGTATACTGCTGTAACGATGTACGCTGAGAGTCGGGAATCAAGTTCAGGGAGTGAACAAGAAACACAAACAGCGCACCAACATGAAACAGCAACAATGACGACTGGGGAAGAAACCATAGGGTGTGACACATAAAGGGCAGGTAATCAAGGAGGTGATGGAGTCCAGGTGAGTGTCATTATGCGCGTAATGCTGGTGACAGGTGTGCGCCCTAACGAGCAACCTGGTGACCTAGAGGCCGGAGAGGGAGCACATGTGACAACTGTAGCTCCATTCTTGTGTATTTTATTTTATTCCTCGTGTTAGTTACATTTATTTTTTAAATTGCATCGTAGGAAAGGTTCTTAACCAAAAATGTATCTGTAACGTCTACACCAGTTGTATTCGGCACATGTGATAAATAACATTTGATTTGACATGAGAGGATGCCGAAAAGTTACTTTTCATGAATTCGTGCGTGAAGTCTGAATGGTTTGAGCTAGAAACTATTTTGACCCCACTATCGAAAGTGTGTTTTGGCTCTATGACTCCCAGAAGTTCCACAGGACTCATCTCAAGTCGGTGACCCCCAGGTTTTCTCCCCAAATCGTCTGTAAGTATCAGGTTTCAGGTAAGACCCAAGTGCAGACCGTGTTGAAGTAACAATGTTTATTGCAACAACAGGGACAAGCAAACGACAGGTCAAGGCAGGCAGGGGTCGATAATCCAGAGTAGTGGGGCCAAGGTACTGGACAGCAGGCAGGCCCAGGGTCAGGTCAGGCAGAGGTCGGTAATCCAGAGCAGGCGCAAATGCACAGGACGAGGATGAGAAAAAGAGAGACTGGGGAAAAGCAGGACATGAGACAAAACACTTGTTGACTTGAACAAACAAGACGAACTGGCACAGACAGACAGAAAACACAGGTATAAATACCCAGGGGATAAGTGGGGAAGATGGGCGACACCTGGAGGGGGGTGGAGACAAGCACAAGGACAGGTGAAACAGATCAGTGTGTGACAGTAAGGTCCGAATGGTTTGAGCTTAACACAATTAAATAGATGGCAGGATGTGCCAAAAAAAGGGGTGAAACACGGGTCTAAAAACACTTTTTCTGAGCCTTCTTATATCTCTCAGATATAGGACAGACATTTCATTACATACAGATGTTCCTTTTGATTTATTTTTGGACTGTCTGTCTTGCCATGGTGAATGTGTTATTCAATCCGCTTCTATGGGCTAATAGCAGTCAATGTTGTTTCTATATTTTCTTTGATACCTACAAGGGTCCTAAAATTCAAAATCAAATAGGGAAATGATCGATGGTATGACCAACTTAAAACATTTCCATAAGTTAGCTTAGTAGAACCCCCTCCCCTAAAGGCTTAGACTCAAGAGATGCTTTAGAGAGAAAATCTACATTCTACAGTGTGCAACTTCATTAATTTAAATATCATATTTGATATCCAACAAACATGAATGTACAGTAACTTGAAATGTACCTGTCATAGATTTTTGTTGACCTCTAGACCATAAATGAGACAAACTGTTTACGCTGATGTTGTGCAAATATGCAAATTCAACCAACCAGCCAGGTTGATGCAACGGGATTACATTGACAAAGAACGTTGAATTAACGAAGAGATTATGTTGACACAATTGTGAAAAAGAATCCAAATAGCTGACCTGACACTTATATTTGTTTAGTATTTGTCTCTGACAGGTGGAGTTTAATGAACAGAAACTCAATGTTAATTCTGCCGCATGTTTTATGCATAATCAGAGAAATGCAGTCAGTCAGTCTAATCTGATTACGGCTCCTTTCTGCCAAGCAGCCACAGGCACCGCTCTGAGAGAGCAGAGAGAAACACACACACACAGACAATCCGACTATACACCATTAACATACCTGGCTAGAGCTTTCTTAGCAGAAAGTCTAGGAGCAGAAGTTTAATTGTGTGTGTGTGTGGGTTCATGTGTGCATGTGTGTGTTTTTATGATACTCAGCCAAACGTCACTATTCAAAATTTTACTTGCCTAGGGGTTTGTCAAAGAAAAAGCCGACGTCAGAGCAGCACTTTTGTAGCCTACAGCTCAGCTCAAATGTAACACATGAATTCACCAAAGGTTCGAATGGATCAATTGGAAGGATTCTGGTTTGAGTTTGATTCCTGCATAGGCCACGTATACTGAGAGAGAGAGAGCGGGAAGGGAGAGGGTAGGTTGGAGAGGAGTAGGAGAGAAGTAGAGTGATAGGTAACACTTTCTATGAAGTATGTACAGTCAGTTCCAAAACTATTGGCACCCTTGATAAAGATGAGCAAAAAAATACTGTATAAAATAAATAATACAAATACTGAGCTATATTGTATCCCCAACCAAATGAGAAAATTATATTATGCTATATTAATACAATTGCTCAGAGAAAGAGATTTTGTTCAACATGTAATACAAAAAAATCTCAAAAAATTTATTGGCACACATGTTTTCAATATCTTTAAATACCTCACCTTGAAATAATAATGGCACTGAGACTTTTTGTAAACTGTTTTACTGTATGAGATCGGAGAACACATTGGGAGGGATCTTAGACCATTCCTCCATACAGAATCTCTGCTGATCCTTAATATCCTTTGTCTGCAGGTTTTTAATGGGGTTCAAGTCCAGACTGAGATGACTGAAATGGCCTTTGCAAAATTTAGATTTTGTGGTCCATTAACCGTTTCTTTGTGGATGTTGATGTGTGCTTGAGGTTATTGTCTTGCTGGAATATCCACCAGGTTTTTGGCTAAAATGTCCTGGCACTAGGTAAAGTTGGTGATGCCGATTAACACGAAGGGAGCAAGGGTCTTTAAATTAAAGATCCAGGCAGCCTCTCGTTTTAATTACAAGTGTAATGGCTGTGCTCAATGCAATGGCACTTATAAATGTAGATCCTTCAAACACCCCCAAACAGGGAAATCTATCCCAATTAAAGGTGTTATTATGTGTTCCACTAAGGCAGTTATTTATCTTATAACTTGTCCCTGTGGTAAAAATTATGTGGGTAAAACAAAGCGTGAATTAAAAGTACGTATCTCAGAGCACCGTAGCACCATTAGGTGCAAAAACTTGACTTACCCAGTTGCGGCCCACTTTTTGGAAGCAAACCATTCGATTTCGTCTCTGCGTTATATTGGCATCGAACATGTCACCCTCCCGAGGAGAGGGGGTGACCTTGATAATTTATTGTTAAAACGAGAGGCTGCCTGGATCTTTAATTTAAAGACCCTTGCTCCCTTCGGTCTCAACATAGACTTTGATTTGAAGCCATTCTTGTGATTATTGTGATTTTGCCATTGTAATTGTTTGTTAGATACATTTTAGACTACAAATGCTATGATCGTATGTTATCCATTTGTTTGTCTTTTTGTATGTTCTTTGTATACCATTTTTTTAACCTGTCTGGCGCATGTGGGACGAATTCGTCCCACCTACGTAACAGCCACTTCAATCCAGTGGCGCAATTTTTGAATCGTTTGAAATACTATTACTTCAATTTCTCAAACATATGACTATTTTACAGCTATTTAAAGACAAGAATCTCGTTAATCTAACCACACTGTCCGATTTCAAAAAGGCTTTACAACGAAAGCAAAACATTAGATTATGTCAGGAGAGTGCCCAGCCAGAAATAATCAGACACCCATTTTTCAAGCTAGCATATCTTGTCACATAAACCCAAACCACAGCTAAATGCAGCACTAACCTTTTATGATCTTCATCAGATGACACACCTAGGACATTATGTTATACAATACATGCATGTCTGTTCAATCAAGTTCATATTTATATCAAAAATAAGCTTTTTACATTAGCATGTGACGTTCAGAAAAAGCATACCCCCCGCAAACTTCCGGGGAATTTACTAACAGTTTGCTAAATTACTCACGATAAACGTTCACAAAAAACATAACAATTATTTTAAGAATTATAGATACATTACTCCTCTATGCACTCGATATGTCCGATTTTAAAATAGCTTTTCGGATGAAGCACATTTTTCAATATTCTAAGTACATAGCCCAGCCATCACGGGCTAGCTATTTAGACACCCGGCAAGATTAGCCTTAATCCAAATCACATTTCCTATAAGAAAAATCTTATTACCTTTCTTGTTCTTTGTCAGAATGCACTCACAGGACTTCTACTTCAATAACAAATGTAGGTTTGGTCCCAAATAATCCATCGTTATGTTCCAACAGCGGCGTTTTGTTCGTGAGTTCTAGACACTATCAGAATACTAAATCACGGTCACGAACATTGCGCATGGCGTGACAAAAAATTTCTAAATATTCCATTACCGTACTTCGAAGCATGTCAACCGCTGTTTAAAACCAATTTTTATGCCATTTATCTCGTAGAAAAGCGATAATATTCTGACCGGGAATCTGCAATGAGCCTAAACAGCCGACTGAAATTTCTCCACGGGGGCGAATCGTGCACGCGCCTCATTGCATTGACACCTAATGGGACACTTGGAAAAGGCGATAATGTGTTTCAGCCAGAGGCCACCTCGTCATCATTCCTGTTTTTCCCGGGTTCTGAGAGCCTATTGGAGCCCTAGAAATTGTCACGTTACAGCTAAGATCCTTACTCTTCAATAAACAGATGCAATACGCACGACTCCTTGTCAGACAGGGTACTTCCTGCATGAAACCTTGTCAGGTTTTTGCCTGCCATAGGAGTTCTGTTATACTCACAGACACCATTCAAACAGTTTTAGAAACTTTAGGGTGTTTTCTATCCAAACCTGAACAATAATATGCATATTCTAGCTTCTGAGTTGGTGTAGGAGGCAGTTAAAAATGGGAACATATTTTTTCCAAAATTCTCAATGCTGCCCCCTAGCCCCAACAGGTTAAATATGAGTTAACCAATGATATTAGGCCATACTTGGCCATGATTACAAACACCTGTGTCTCTTGACACTATATAAATGACTCATCTCGCAGTGTTTGTGATGATACCCTGATGAAGACAGCTTTGCTGTCGAAACGTTGGTTATTACATTTTTGCATCTGAGCTCTTAGAGTGTGCGGCTTTCCTTTATTTTCTATTGAAAACAGGAATGCCAATAATTTTGACCCCTATCTTTTTAAAAAACGAAATATTACTTGTTAAACAAAACCTCTTTCTTTGTATAAAAAATATACACATTTTAAGCACACAAAGCTCAGTATTTTTTGCTCATTTTTATCGAGTGTGCCGATATTTATGGACCTGACTGTACGTATAACATTTTAGAACATCCTTTATAATGCGTTGTAATATTGACTATAAATGTCCATAATAACTCATAAGCAGTTATAAAACTCTGTATGATCTTTTATAGATAATCAACTACAATGTTGATTATCTATAGCTAATTGCTAATTTGTAGCTAGCTAGCTTTTTAGTTTGGATCCCGCGATGCAGTTGGCATCAGTTGCCGGGACTGCTTGTCTCTTTCCAGTGATCCTGCCGACCAAGGACGGGTCTGAGGAGCTAATTGGCATCGCAGGTAGCCTAGCTGCTAGCTAGCTGTATATCAAGCTAGCGGGGTTTTCTTGAACCTACAAGCAGTTGTTACAACAACAAGAAAATAGCTTCATGTGTTTTGTCCAAATACTCATGGATTCTACTAATAAAAGAATGGACGACCTGACCAGAGAGGTCCAGGACCTGAAGAACAGTTTACAGTTCTCCCAGGGTCAGCTCGATGAGTTGAAACAGGAGAACGCCAAGATGACAGCAATCTGTAAGTCATTGAGAGAGGACATCAGTTCTGTGTGTGAATCCATGATCTCGAGGGATAATCAAGGCAGAACAACATGGTTGTGGACGGTATTGCAGAATCTCCACATTAGACCTGGACGGAGTCTGAGGACAAAGTGAAGGAAATAATCTCTGAGAAATTGAAGATGGACCACAGGAAGATTGAGGTGGAGCGCGCCCACAGGACTGGAAAACCCACCACCGGCCCAGGTGATAGGACCAGGCCAATAGAGGTCAAGTTCCTGAGGTTCAAGGACAATGTAGCTGTTCTGGAAAGAGCCAAGCACTTGAGAGGAACGTATATCTTCCTCAATGAGCACTATCCTGAAGCTGTGCGCCAGAAGAGGAAAGAACTGATTCCAGCCATGAAAGCTGCCAGAGCACGTGGGGACATTGCTTACATCCGCTATGACAGGCTCATTGTCCACACTCCCTCCCAGAAACCTGGGAGGGAGTGTAGAGAGCCAAGCCTACGAGTTCGTAGCTTCAACCCTACAGCACACACACACCAATTGACTAATGCTGAATGTATATTTTTTTATCTTGCTTTGTTTGCTCTTTTCAGTATTATGTCTATCTCTGATAAGCTACCCAGGAAAGAGCTGAAAATAGCCCATATTAATATATGTAGCCTTAGAAATAAGGTTCATGAAATTAATAACTTGCTAACGTCAGATAACATTCATATATTAGCCATTTCTGAGACTCACTTAGATAATTCATTTGTTGATACAGCAGTAGCAATACAAGGATATAACATCTATAGAAGAGACAGAAATACTTATGGGGGAGGTGTCATATCACTGTAATGCTCAGAGAAGATCTTATGTCAAATGTTATTGAAGTGTTGTGGTTGTAGGTTCACTTGGCACATCTAAAGCCTTTTATTTTGTAGTGTTGCTATAGGCCACCAAGTGCTAACATTCAGTATTTAAATAATACGTGTGAAATGCTTGATAGTGTATGTGATGTAAACAGAGAGCTCTACTTTCTTGGGACCTGAATATTGACTGGTTATCATCAAGCGGTCTGCTCAAGAAGAAGCTTCTTACTGTAACCAGTGCCTGTAATCTGGTTCAGGTTATTAATCAACCTACCAGGGTGTTTACAAGCACTACAGGAACAAGATCATCCACATGTATCGATCACATTTTAACTAAAACTTAAGAACTTTGTTCTAAAAATGTATCCGTACCCATTGGATGCAGTGATCATAATATAATGGCTATATCCAGGAAAGCCAAAGTTCCAACAGATTGGCCAAAAATAGCGTATAAGAGATCATTCAAAAGATTTTGCTGTGACTTATGTGGATGATGTTAAAAATATTTGTTAGTCTGATGTGATTAATGAGGAGCATCCAGACGCTGCACTTGATGAATTTCTGAAATTGCTTCTTCCAATTATTGATAAACATACACCTGTTATTAAGAAACTGACTGTTAGAACTGTTAAGGCTCCATGGATTGATGAGGAATTGAAAAACTGTATGGTTGAAAGAGATGGGGCAAAAGGAGTGGCTAATAAGTCTGGCTGCACATCTGACTGGCTTACTTACTACAAATTGAGAAATTATGTGACTAAACTCAACAAAAATAAGAAGAAACTGTATTATGAAGCCAAGATCAATGATACAAAGAATGATAGGAAAAAACTTTGGAATACTTTAAACAAAATTATGGGCAGAAAGACAAATTCAAGTCCATCTTTCATCAAATCCGATGGCTTATTCATCACAAACATTTGATGGTGCCAATTATTTTAATGATTATTTCATTGGCAAAGTGGGCAAACTTAGGCAGGAAATGCCAACAACGAACAATGGGCAATTGTATTCATGCATAAAAAACATATAATGAAAGGAAAGCATTGCAAGTTTGAATTTTGTAAAGTTAGTGTGGGAGAGGTGGAAAAATGATTGTTATCGATCAATAATGACAAACCTCCTGGCATTGACAACTTAGATGGAAAGCTACTGAGGATGGTAGCTGACTCTATAGCCACTCCTATCTGTCATATTTTTAACCTGAGCCTAGAGGAAAGTCTTTGTCCTCAGGCCTGGAGGGAAGCCAAAGTAATTCCGCTACCCAAGAGTGGTAAAGCGGCCATTTACTGGTTCAAACAGCAGACCTATAAGCTTGCTGCCAGCTCTTAGCAAACTGTTGGGAAAAATGGTGTTTGACCAAATACAATGCTATTTCTCTGTAAACAAATTAACAACAGACTTTCAGCACGCTTATAGAGAAGGGCACTAAACATGTACTGCACTGACACAAATGACTGATGATTGGTTGAAAGAAATTAATAATAATACGATTGTGGGATCTGTACTGTTAGATTTCAGTGCAGCCTTTGATATTATTGACAATAATCTGTTGTTGAAAAAACATGTGTTATGGCTTTCAACCTCTGCCATATCGTGGATACAGAGCTATCTATCTAATAGAACTCAAAGGGTTTTCTTTAATGGAAGCATCCCTAATGTGAAACATGTAAAGTATGGTGTACCGCAGGGCAGCTGTCTAGGCCCTCTACTCTTTTCCATTTTTCCCAATGACCTGGCATTAACCTGTTGGGGCTAGGGGGCAGTATTTACACGGCCGGATAAAAAACGTACCCGATTTAATCTGGTTACTAATCCTACCCAGTAACTAGAATATGCATATACTTATTATATATGGATAGAAAACACCCTAAAGTTTCTAAAACTGTTTGAATGGTGTCTGTGAGTATGACAGAACTCATTTGGCAGGCAAAAACCTGAGAGATTCCTTTACAGGAAGTGGCCTGTTTGACCATTTATTTGCTTTCTTTGACATCTCTTCCAAAAACTCAGGATCTCTGCTGTTACGTGACACTTCCCACGTCTCCAATGGGCTCTCAGAGCCCGGGAAAAACCTGAATGACGTAATTCAAAGCCCTGGCTGAAACACACGAGAGCTTTTGCTAAGTGGTCTATCAGAGGACAAAGGCTTCGGCGCGTGACCTGCCCCGCCCCCGCCTTTCGGTTTTTCCCTCAGTTTACAGACACGCAGATTCCCGGTCGGAATATTATCGCTTTTCTACGAGATAAATTGCATAAAAATTGATTTTAAACAGCGGTTGACATGCTTCGAAGTACGGTAATGGAATATTTAGAAATTTTTTGTCACGTTATGCGCCATGCGCACGACCGTGATTTACCATTCTGATAGTGTCTAGAACGCACGAACAAAACGTCGCTGATGGAACATAACGATGGATTATTTGGGACCAAACCTACATTTGTTATTGAAGTAGAAGTCCTGGGAGTGCATTCTGACGAAGAACAGGAAAGGTAAGACCATTTTTCTTATAGGAAATGGGATTTTGGTGAAGGCTAAACTGGGTGGGTGTCTAAATAGCTAGCCGTGATGGCTGGGCTATGTACTTAGAATATTGCAAAATGTGTTTTATCCGAAAAGCTATTTTAAAATCGGACATATCGAGTGCATAGAGGAGTTCTGTATCTATAATTCTTAAAATAATTGTTATGCTTTTTGTGAACGTTTATCGTGAGTAATTTAGTAAATTGTTAGTAAATTCCCTGGAAGTTTGCGGGGGGTATGCTTTTTTTGAACGTCACATGCTAATGTAAAAAGCTGTTTTTTGATATAAATATGAACTTGATTGAACAGACATGCATGTATTGTATAACATAATGTCCTAGGTGTGTCATCTGATGAAGATCATCAAAGGTTAGTGCTGCATTTAGCTGTGGTTTGGGTTTTTGTGACATTATATGCTAGCTTGAAAAATGGGTGTCTGATTATTTCTGGCTGGGTACTCTGCTGACATAATCTAATGTTTTGCTTTCGTTGTAAAGCCTTTTTGAAATTGGACAGTGTGGTTAGATTAATGAGAGTCTTGTCTTTAAATAGCTGTAAAATAGTCATATGTTTGAGAAATTGAAGTAATAGCATTTCAAACGTTTTGAAAATCGCGCCACAGGATTCAACTGGCTGTTACGTAGGTGGGACGATTTGGTGCCACCTAGCCCATAGAGGTTAAATAAAGCATGTGTGTCCATGTATGCTGATGATTCAACCATACGCATCAGCAACCACAGCTAATGAAGTCACTGAAACCCTTAACAAAGAGTTGCAGTCTGTTTTGGAAAGGGTGGCCAGTAATAAACTGGTCCTGAACATCTCTAAAACTGAGAGCATTGTATTTTGGTACAAATCATTCCCTAAGTTCTAGACCTCAGCTGAATCTGGTCATGAATGGTGTGGCTGTTGAACAAGTTGAGGAGACTAAATTCTTTGGCGTTACTTTAGATTGTAAACTGTCATGGTCAAAACAAATAGATTCAATGGTTGTAAAGATGGGGAGAGGTCTGTCCGTAATAAAGAGATACTCTGCTTTTTTGACACCACACTCCAGAAAGCAAGTTCTGCAGGCTCTAGTTTTGTCTAATCTTGATTATTGTCCAGTCGTGTGGTCCAATGCTGCAAAGAAATACCTAGTTAAGCTGCAGCTGGCCCAGAACAGAGCTGCATGTTTTGCTCTTAATTGTAATCAGAGGGCTGATATAAATACTATGCATGCCAATCTCTCTTGATTAAGAGTTGAGGAGAGACTGACTGCATCACTTCTTTTTATAAGAAACATCAATGTGTTGAATCCCAAATTGTTTTCATAGTCAACTTACACACAGCTCTGACACACACACTTATCCCACCAGACATGCCACCAGGAGTCTTTTCACAGTCCCAAAATGCAGAACAAATTCAAGAAAACGAAAGTATTATGTAGAGCCCTAATTGCATGGAACTTCCTTCCATGTCATACTGCTCAAATAAACAGCAAACCTGGTTTCATAAAACAGATAAAGCAGCACCTCGCGGCACAACGTCTCTCCCCTATTTGACCTAGATAGTTTGTGTGTATGCATTGATATGTAGGCTTTTACATTTATTTTATGTAGATCTGTCCTTGAGCTGTTCCTGTCTATTGATGTTCTGTATTATGTCATTCTTTATTATCATGTTTTGTGTGGACCCCAGGAACAGTAGCTGATGATTTTGCAACAGCTAATGGGGATCCTAATAAAATATCAAATACCAAAAAATTCATTATCTATAAAAAACTATGGTGCATAATCTATTACAGCATACTCGTTTGAAAACACAGACAAGATGATTGTTGCACACGTTAGGCTCTATAAAACCATTTAGCAATAGCTTATCATGTATTATAAAGCTTTATAAAGCACTATATGTGTTTTTGTTTGCTTTACTTAAAGGGATTCCTGTTATTAAACACTAAAAGAGGTATTTGTAGGCTGTGTGATCATTTTCCACAATAGAAAGAAAAAGGCACAATACAGAGTTAGCTACCCTGGTAACATTGTATTTGACATTGTCAGCATGATATGGACATTTATAAGCAAAGCTGTTCATTATTGCAATACATAAAAACACAACATTACCGTGTTATACTGATGCAGTAATGTCCATGCAGTATGATAGAGGCAGGAGAGGAGGAGAGGGAGAGATAGGGAGAGAAAGAGATAGAGCAGCTGGAGGTAAGGTACTGTATAAGGGAGGAAAGGTGAAATGAGAGGGAGAGGGGATAGAGAGGAGGGGAGAGGCATAGAAGAGGAGTACAGTGAAATATGTAGCAGCTGGAAGTAAGGTCTATACAGTATGAGAGAACTCTATCTGCGATGTGCAGAGAGTGAAGCGTATCATCGGTGTAATAGAAAAATACATCTGACAGAGAAATGTATCAAAAACACCTTCCCTCCACAGGAGGTTGGTGGCACCTTAATTGGGGAGAACAGGCTCGTCGTAAGGACTGGAGCAGAATGAGTGGAATAGTAACATATACATCAAACACATGGTTTCTATGTGTTTGATGCCATTCCATTTGCTCCGTTACAGACATTATTATGAGCTGTTCTCCCCTCAGCAGCCTCCTGTCCTTCCCTCCCTCCTATCCTCTCTCCTTTCCTCCCCATTTTCCCCTCCCTCCACCCCAGCCCCTTGGAGGCAGGGTAAAAATAGTCATATGAATGGCAGATTACAGAGTGATCTAGACATCTCTCTCCCTCTCTCTCTCTCTCGCTCGTCAGTGGAGACAGTGACTACAGCAAGTAGCAGAGGCGGCGTATCCGACATCCGTCTGTTGTTTCCTGGGTACAATCACCACGCAAGTCCGAGGATAGGACAGCCAGAGGAGGTCGGAGACAGCCGGACGGGACTCACGGCCATGTAACGGGAAGTGAATTATCTCAATTCCATAATAAATCGTATTCCACATAAGAACTGAGACATTATAGCTAACGCTGTTTGAAGGATTGGATTTCAACATCTAGACCACCTCCCGAACTCTGAGTTTACCTCACAATAGTGAAAATTGAATATCTTAACTGGTCATGTCAACGTAGATAGTAAATGAGCTTTTTAACATGAAGATACTAGCTAAGTGTCACGACTCCCGCCGAAGTCGGCTCCTCTCCTTGTTTGGGTGGCGCTCGGCGGTCGACGTCACCGGTCTTCTAGCCATCACCGTTCCACCTTTCATTTTCCATTTGTTTTGTCTTGTTTTTCCGCACACCTGTTTTACTTCCCCTCATCACTCTACGTGTATATTATCCTCTGTTCCCCATGTCTGTGTGTGTAATTGTTCGTTACGTGTCATGTGTGACGCTTCATGCTGGTTTTCCGCCGGGTCTTGTTTGGAACCTGTGGTATTGTATGCTGTACATTATTTGTGTGACGAGTGCGCTATTCACTTTTGCCTTTGGCGGGAGTGTCGTTACGCAGTTGCGTCTGACTGTTTTCCTTCTGCCAAATAAAGTGTGCCTGTTCACTCATCTCTGCTCTCCTGCACCTGACTTCAGTTAACCTGTTTGGGATAGGGGGCAGTATTTTCACGGCCGGATAAAAAACGTACCCAATTTAAACTGGTTACTACTCTTGCCCAGAAACGAGAAAATGCATATTATTAGTATATTTGGATAGAAAACACTCTAAAGTTTCTAAAACTGTTTGAATGGTGTCTGTGAGTATAACAGAACTCATATGGCAGGCAAAAACCTGAGAAGATTCCAAGAAGGAAGTGCCCTGTCTGACAATTTGTGGTCCTTCTGTTGCCTCTCTATCGAAATTACAGTATCTGTGCTGTTACGTGACACTTTCTAAGGCTTCCATTGGCTCTCTAAAGCCGCCAGAAAGTGGATTGGGGTGTCTGCTGTCTCTGGGCAAAGTATAGGAGCTCTGTTTGTCTCAACACTGAACTAACCACTATAACAATCTGCATGAGCGGCATGGGCGTCAGTAATGACATATCCCGGACGAGACCCCACTTATGTTACGAATACTCTTTGGCCCAGCAGTCTAGGGGGGGATGGCAACGAGACCCGTAACATAAATCATGCAAATTATAATAGTGAAAAAGTAACAGTGAGAACAAATAACCACAGACAACTACAATCTACCGTCAAACTCTAATGGTTTATTTATAAACACAAGGTAATGGGGTGTGAGAAAAAGGGCTGAGCTGGACCCAAGCAAAGAAACAATAATCCAAAAACACCCCTAAGCTAGTCTAGCCTACTTCAATAACAGCTAGCTAACTAAAAATACAGTGGGTGGTCCGCCCAGTTCTAACTAGGGTACTTAGACAAAGTATTCCTACGGGTAATGTATGCCAATGGGCGACTTGTCTTGGTACCTGCTTTTCCCACCAAACAAACAAACAGTCAAACAACGAAACAATACTCACAGGTGGGATGGACAAAGTGACATGTAGTTGCAATTCAAAAGAGAGATCAATACAGAAAGAGAGAGAGATATACACTGCTCAAAAAAATAAAGGGAACACTTAAACAACACAATGTAACTCCAAGTCAATCACACTTCTGTGAAATCAAACTGTCCACTTAGGAAGCAACACTGATTGACAATAAATTTCACATGCTGTTGTGCAAATGGAGTAGACAACAGGTGGAAATGATAGGCAATTAGCAAGACACCCCCAATAAAGGAGTGGTTCTGCAGGTGGGGACCACAGACCACTTCTCAGTTCCTATGCTTCCTGGCTGATGTTTTGGTCACTTTTGAATGCTGGCGGTGCTTTCACTCTAGTGGTAGCATGAGACGGAGTCTACAACCCACACAAGTGGCTCAGGTAGTGCAGCTCATCCAGGATGGCACATCAATGCGAGCTGTGGCAAGAAGGTTTGCTGTGTCTGTCAGCGTAGTGTCCAGAGCATGGAGGTGCTACCAGGCGACAGACCAGTACATCAGGAGACGTGGAGGAGGCCGTAGGAGGGCAACAACCCAGCAGCAGGACCGCTACCTCCGCCTTTGTGCAAGGAGGAGCAGGAGAAGGACTGCCAGAGCCCTGCAAAATGACCTCCAGCAGGCCACAAATGTGCATGTGTCTGCTCAAACGGTCAGAAACAGACTCCATGAGGGTGGTATGAGGGCCCGACGTCCACAGGTGGGGGTTGTGCTTACAGCCCAACACCGTGCAGGACGTTTGGCATTTGCCAGAGAACACCAAGATTGGCAAATTCGCCACTGGCGCCCTGTGCTCTTCACAGATGAAAGCAGGTTCACACTGAGCACGTGATAGACGTGACAGAGTCTGGAGACGCCGTGGAGAACATTCTGCTGCCTGCAACATCCTCCAGCATGACCGGTTTGGCGGTGGGTCAGTCATGGTGTGGGGTGGCATTTCTTTGGGGGGCCACACAGCCCTCCATGTGCTCGCCAGAGGTAGCCTGACTGCCATTAGGTACCGAGATGAGATCCTCAGACCCCTTGTGAGACCATATGCTGGTGCGGTTGGCCCTGGGTTCCTCCTAATGCAAGACAATGCTAGACCTCATGTGGCTGGAGTGTGTCAGCAGTTCCTGCAAGAGGAAGGCATTGATATTATGGACTGGCCCGCCTGTTCCCCAGACCTGAATCCAATTGAGCACATCTGGGACATCATGTCTCGTTCCATCCACCAACGCCACGTTGCACCACAGACTGTCCAGGAGTTGGCGGATGCTTTAGTCCAGGTCTGGGAGGAGATCCCTCAGGAGACCATCCGCCACCTCATCAGGAGCATGCCCAGGCATTGTAGGGAGGTCATACAGGCACGTGGAGGCCACACACACTACTGAGCCTCATTTTGACTTGTTTTAAGGACATTACATCAACGTTGGATCAGCCTGTAGTGTGGTTTTCCACTTTAATTTTGAGTGTGACTCCAAATCCAGACCTCCATGGGTTGATAAATTGGATTTCCATTGATTATTTTTGTGTGATTTTGTTGTCAGCACATTCAACTATGTAAAGAAAAAAGTATTTAATAAGATTATTTCTTTCATTCATATCTAGGATGTGTTGTTTAAGTGTTAGCTTTATTTTTTTGAGCAGTATATATATATATATATATATATTGTTGTGAGCGCTTGAGACACAGAGAGAGAGAGAGAATGAACACAAAGATTGATCAGGGGAGAAAACAACTGACTGGGTTTTTAAACCAAGGGAAATGGGCTGTGATTGGGTGAGGGAAGAGAAGCCTGTGTCTTCTGTTTGTGGCTGATTGTTGACTGATTGGGGAGTGATGATTATCACCTGTGAGGAGAAGGAGAGAAAAGAAATACACATACAGGATACACACTCTGTATACCTGTATCCGTAACACCACCCAACAAAAACACAGGAAAAACAGGCTGCCTAAGTATGGCTTCCAATCAGAGACAACGAAAGACACCTGCCTCTGATTGGAAGCCATACTTGGCCACACATAGAAAAAGAAAACTAGAACATATCCCCTGGAAACAAACAAACCAAAAGGCAGACTTCCAAACATGTAATGATGAACCAGCAGAAAATATCACAACCCTCACATTGAACATGTGCAATTAAGGTTTTTTAATAAATACTTCAACAACTGTAGCAATATGTACATTTTTATAATAATATATTAGTGACCGTTAAAATTGTGATTTCACTGAACTGTGATTTCATAGATTTTTTCTTCTTCATGTCTATCCCTCGTTTCCCTCTCTACGACCATCCACACACACACACACACACACACACACACACACACACACACACACACACACACACACACACACACACACACACACACACACACACACACACACACACACACACACACACAGGCACTTCATTGACACACTAATAAAATCATTTTATGTAAGAGTCTGTTTTGGATTCAGCCCATGTCTGAAAAATTACATTTTCGGCTCAACTGAGAGCCTTAATTGAAACGCTGTTCACCTCCTGGCTATTGGCTACCTACTGACGTGAGAAATGCTGGTGACCTGCAGCAAGACACACTGACACACTCCTGCTGTCTTTCTGTATGTCTATATGATGACATGAAATGGCTCTGCAAACACACTAGTGAAAGGGATAGAGTAGAGGAGGAGAGGATAATTGTTATGAATAAGTAATGTGTCAGAAGTAAGGCAATGGTTTTGGAGTGTCATTATACCCAGAAACGGATTGGTCATAGGGCAGTTTGCGCAAATGCCAGACGGGCTGGTCCTCCTTTAGCTCTGTTGGCCTGTCTAAATTTGGAGGTTTGGGAAGAATGACTATTACTTGGGCCTCAAGGGAAAAAATGGGCAGTGTGTTCAAATACAGCAAGTCATGTGTCGGCAAGAACCCATACATGTGACATAGGTAGGGCCCTGTGTTTTGGTTAAACATTTCACATAACCTGGATTTTGTAACTTTTTTTTAACTTCTTCGGGATCGGTGTCCCACGACGATTAAGCTAACGTAGGCTAATGCGATTAGCATGAGGTTGTAAGTAATAGACATATCTGATATTGGCAGAAAGCTTACATTTTTGTTAATCTAACTGCAATTTACAGTAGCTATTACAGTGAAAGAATACCATGCTATTGTTTGAGGAGAGTGCACCATTTTCAATATGAAAAGTTATTAATAAACAAATTAGGCACATTTGGGCAGTCTTGAAATGCAATGGTTCATTGCCATTTACCTCTGGTTAGATCACATTTATCAAAATGTAAACAAAAATCAATTATAATCAAGACATGGGTGGAATAAATGTTTATCTTGAACAAATTTAAATGAAACAAGGTTTTCATCACTATTGCTGTTTATTGCTTTGAACTGACATTGGAAGGACACATTTTACATACAGTATTTTATGGAAATGATAAATGACAAGTTAAGGCCGGTCTACACACCACATGAGGGACAGAGTTTTACTGTGTGTGTGTTGCAAATGTATTTCTTGCACTTGATGCATGTGTACTGTGTCTTTCTGTCCTTCTTGCATCCACACATATTGCGATGCTTCTTGTTGCTACTGGCTGCAATCTAGAGCGATGACATTCTTGATTTGTTCAGGAATTTTAAATCTCACTCACTCACTCACTCACTCACTCACTCACTCACTCACTCACTCACTCACTCACTCACTCACTCACTCACTCACTCACTCACTCACATATACGTATAGTTACAGTAGGCCAAGGTAGAAGAGTCAGACACACACACACATGCAACAACATCACTCACACTTACTTCCGGTATTGGAGTTGTTGGTTCTGTGGGTCGGGCGGATGGGGCACCAGCATCCTCCTCCTGAATCCTCCTCATGATGGCTGCAGAAGCTGGGGTCGTTGGGATATGTTGCCTCCTCTGGATTTGAGGTCTTACCAATGCCTTGCCCAGCTCCTCGAGAAAAAGTTGTCTCCTCTGGAGCTTCACTTCACGCATATGTACTGCCGGAAGGGGCAGCGGCACCTAAATGGCATTAGCTGCTCATCAACAGCAACGTTGAGCCCAGGGTTGTAAAACAGGGGAAGGCGATCCACCCACTTGTCCCACACTGACCTGATTGCAGCTAACATGTCTCTCTGCCGCTGAGCTGCCCTGGTGTCTCGGTTATCGAAGCGGATAATCGTGGAAGTTTTCCAGAGACATTTTTGCACAGAAAAGTTATCTGCCAGTTTCTGCATCACACAGGGATTATGTGGATTCCCCATTGGATCTGAAAACACCAGCAAGGATAAGAACCCCAAAGTATGCATGTAAATTAGTTAGGTCCATCTCTCTCCAAAACACGCCTTCCCTCCAAACCAGTGCAGTTCAGAATGATTTTCTGGATGGTGTCTGTGATGAACAGTTCAAAAGAAGACTTTATGTCCTGCACATGAGTAACCGCCATCTGCGTCGGTCCTGGTTGCATCCTTATCACATTGGCAGCCATGTGGAGTGGCTCATCACTTGGGCAAGAATACCATTAAATTCCACAATTTTTTAACACCCATATTACTCCTCTTGCAGGCTGTTGCTGATGAGCTGGCTGCTGACGAGCTGGTCCTGGGGCTGGGTACTGACGGGTTGGTCCTGGGGCTGGGTACTGACGGGCTGGTCCTGGTGCTGGGTACTGACGGGCTGGTCCTGGGGCTGGGTACTGACGGGCTGGTCCTGGGGCTGGGTACTGTCGGGCTGGTCCTGGGGCTGGGTACTGACGGGTTGGTCCTGGGGCTGGGTACTGACGGGCTGGTCCTGGGGCTGGGTACTGACGGGCTGGTCCTGGGGCTGGGTACTGACGAGCTGGTCCTGGGGCTGGGTACTGACGGGTTGGTCCTGGGGCTGGGTACTTACGGGCTGTTCCTGGGGCTGGGTACTGATGGGCTGGTCCTGGGGCTGGGTATTAACGGGCTGGTCCTGGGGCTGGGTACTGACGGGTTGGTCCTGGGGCTGGGTACTGACGGGCTGGTCCTGGGGCTGGGTACTGACGGGTTGGTCCTGGAGCTGGGTACTGACGGGCTGTTCCTGGGGCTGGGTACTGACGGGCTGGTCCTGGGGCTGGGTACTAACGGGCTGGTCCTGGGGCTGGGTACTGACGGGCTGTTCCTGGGGCTGGGTACTGACGGGCTGGTCCTGGGGCTGGGTACTAACGGGCTGGTCCTGGGGCTGGGTACTGACGGGCTGTTCCTGGGGCTGGGTACTGACGGGCTGGTCCTGGGGCTGGGTACTAACGGGCTGGTATTGGGGCTGGGTACTGACGAGCTGGTCCTGGGGCTGGGTACTGACGAGCTGGTCCTGGGGCTGGGTACTGACGAGCTGGTCCTGGGGCTGGGTACTGACGAGCTGGTCCTGGGGCTGGGTACTGACGGGCTGGTCCTGGGGCTGGGTACTGACGGGCTGGTCCTGGGGCTGGGTACTGATGAGCTGGTCCTGGGGCTGGGTACTGACGAGCTGGTCCTGGGGCTGGGTACTGACGGGCTGGTCCTGGGGCTGGCTGGGGGTCAATCTCATATTTTTCTACCAACTCACTGTCAGGCCCTTGAATTGACAGAGACATGATCCTCATATTCAGAAAATTCTTAATCTTCCAATGTGGAAGACGCTCCTTCTACACTAGCTTCTCTCTCTGCAAAATTATTTCTATGGCCCTCTGAGCAGGGCTTTGTTTTTGCCATACTGATTGATTGTGGTAAGGAGCCACACATGCAAAGCTATTTATTCATTTTGTCCTTTCCCCAATTTGCACCTGGCTGGGGTAGAGTGTGGGAAAATACAGATTTGTTTTTACAATGTAGGTCCCCGCAAGACATTGTGTAGCTTCACACACTACAAAGGATAAAGAGTGCGAGAAAAGCGGGAGACAGGCAGACAGGCAGGGTTCTTGGTGCTATGTTGAAAAAGCAAGCCCAGGGAGGAGGAAGACAGAATGAAGGCACACAACAAACCTTTTTGTTTCATTTTGACTTGTTTTCAGCTACACACACTTTTCCACACTTTTATTACCCTCGGGTCCAGTGGACCCGAACACCACACATGTAATATAAATGTGTAGGAGGGTGCACAGTGTGCACTCAATGAAAATGTGTGCTTTTACAGAAAATGAGCCAAGGCCAATGAGTCTCAGGTTGAAAAAATAATGAATTGTATCATTTTTCTTTTAGTAAACATTGAAAAAGGGTCCCACAGACCCGAACAACACACAAGGGTTAAGTGAAAAAAAGGCAAACATTTTAGACTAAAACTAAATCGTACACACAAATGTTATATGCAAGTTTTGTTGTCAGATGCATATTAGCTGTTTGTTCACTGAACAAACATAAACAGATTTGATCTGAAACTTCTCAGATGGTGAAATATTTTTTTAATAGAGCTTGCCTCTTCTAATGAATATTTCAGAGGATATGCACTGTGTGTACTTTATTGTATCCTGCTGTATCTCCCAAACACACACACACACACAGTACACACACACGCACACACCCATGCAGGCACAAACACATACGCATATGCTATGGCATCTGAGATTAGACAGCGGTGCATTAAATATGAAACAGTGTGTGTGTGTGTGTGTGTGTGTGTGTGTGTGTGTGTGTGTGTGTGTGTGTGTGTGTGTGTGTGTGTGTGTGTGTGTGTGTGTGTGTGTGTGTGTGTGTGTGTGTGTGTGTTTGTGTGTGCGTCAGACCTGCATTTTAAATAAAAATCTCAGTAGGCAGCTTCAGAAAAGAAAACCCCCAAAATATATATATATTTTATTGTTTTGCTTTGGGTAAAATCTTTCCATTTGACAAAACCGAAAGAGGTATTTCTGGATAGGAACTACAGCAAAATTAAAACAATACTTGTGGGCTAAGTCGGATTCATGATTGGTCTGGTGCCGTCTGTAGAATATGGAGTACAGTGTAGGCTCCTCAGAGGAGGAAGGGAAGGACCATCCGCTCAGTGAATTTGAGAACATTTTTAAAAGTGAAATGTTTTTTTGATAAAACTATACTAAATATATTCACATCACCAAATCATTTATTAAAATCCACTGTTTTGTAATGAGGCTCTACAGTAGCCTCAACAGCACTCTCTGTGGTAGTAACATGGTGTAGCTGGAGGACAGTTGGTTTCCCTTCTCTTCTGGGTACTTTGACTTCATTACAAAACCTAGGAGGCTCATGGTTCTCACCCCATTCCATAGACTTACACAGTAATTATGACGACTTCCGGAAGACGTCCTACAACCTATCAGAGCTCTTGCAGCATTAACTGACATGTTGTCCACCCAATCAACCAATCAAAGAATCAGAGAATGAATCTAGTACTGAAAGAATAAGCTACAGCAAACTAGCACTACAGTGCAGAAAATGTGGTGACTAGTTGACTCAAAGAGAGAGGAAGAGAATAGTTGAACAGTTTTGAGCAAATTAATTTCTTCAAAAATGAAGGAGAAACGAGAGAGAGAGAGAGAGAGAGAGCTATATTTCATTGTATTTTTTTTCTCACTTTCACTTACTTAGCTAGCTAATGCAGCTAGCTAGTTGAGCCTACTCAAACAACCAGCTCAAACAGAGAGGGATGCTATGTTAGCTAGCTGGCTAAGGCTATCCAACACTGGTTTTATTAATTTATTGCCACCGGGGTCCGCCAATGTAACTGCTAAACTGCTTGCTGTACACTTTTTTGCATGATTGTAGTGGTTTACTAACATGTTAGTTCTAGTAGCTATGTTGATTATGAAGTTAGCTAATATGGTGACAATGATGTAGGCTGTTTGTAGCAGCTATCGGTTATGGTATGAAGGTTTGGCTTGGAAAGGTTTATTGGCCTGGTCACAGACAGCTGTTGTGTTGTGCACTGAACCACAAGCGAATGGAAAAGGTGAGAGGAGAAGAGTGCGAGAAGGAATTATACTACAAGCAAAGTGTTCATACTGTTTGTATGTGGCTGATATGAAATTATTAAGTTTAGGTATGAATTCTGAGTGAATAAGTTAATGGTTAAGGTTTGGGATAGGGTTAAAACAGAAAAACAAAAATTAAAAGCAAGTACCTAGCACTGAGATTGAACCAACGATCCTCAGAGCACTCTTATCCTCTGCAGCAGAGGTAACTGGGCCTTCCTTTTCTGTGGCGGTCCTTATGAGTGACAGTTTCATCATAGCTCTCGATGGTTTTTGCGACTGCATTCGAATAAACTTTTAAAGTTTTTGAAATGTTCCGTATTGACTGACCTTCATGTATTAAAGTAATGATGGACTGTCATTTCTCTTTGCTTATTTGAGCTGTTCTTGCCATAATATGGACTTGGTCTTTTACCAAATAGGGCTATCTTCTGTATACCACCCTTACCTTGTCACAACAAAACTGATTGGCTCAAACGCATTAAGAAGGAAAGAAATTCTACAAATTAACTTTTAACAAGGCACACCTGTTAATTGAAATGCATTCCAGGTGACTACCTCATGAAGCTGGTTGGGAGAATGCCAAGAGTGTGCATAGCTGTCATCAAGGCATAGGGTGGCTAATTTGAAGAATCTCAAATCTCAAATATATTTTGATTTGTTTAACACTTTTTTATTTACTACATGATTCCATATGTATTATTTCATAGTTTTGATGTCTTCACTATTATTCTATAATGTAGAAAATTGTAAAAATAAATTAAAATCCTTGAATGAGTAGGTAGGTCTGAAATTTTGACTGGTACTGTACGTGTCACAACTTCTTTTGCTAACAGTAGAAATTGTGTGTGTGCATCACATATGTTCCTGCTAAGGATAGAATGTTATGTTTGTACTTGCTACTACTTCAAAGTCTCAGATCGAGTGACGTCACCGATTGAAACGCTATTGGTGCGCACCCTGCTAACTAGCTAGCCATTTCACACCTGTTACACTACTATTACTGATCTCATGTAGTTGGCATGGCTGCTCTTTGTAATGGTTAAGTTTAGGGTAAGTGGTTGAAGTAACTGTCCAGTGTTTTCAGATTTCTATTACATACAAACTATAATTAATTACAATATTAATGAAATAGTTTTCTTTACAAAAAAGTGTAATTAAGTATGTTAAAAAGCAGCTTTTCTTTGTTGGAATGGTGTTCGCGTACACCAACAACAGAATAGGGTGGGCGTATACTGGTCGTTAAAAATATTAATGCGAGCAGACTGCTGATTGGCAAGCTCATCCTCTAAGAGGAAATACCAAAACATTTTTAAACGATTTTGATACAAGTTTGAGGTGAGGTTTTCTACGGGGTTTTTTTCTTCTCAAATGTATGCTTTGGCCACAAATACGAGTATAGGATGAGTGAACAACATGATTTGGGTATGAAATAACAGAGTATTGCTTTTAAAAGTGAGATTTTAACTGGACAGTCACTTTAAAGAAGCAGATCTTGGATTAAATGAATAATAGCAGCAGTTCATGGTTTATGATCCACATTTGCTGTGTGACTTGTTCCAGCTAGCTTGGCCCAAAACAAAACAGTTAGCCTCTGCCAGATTCAAGGTCAGTCTGGGATCTAACAATAGCAGATGCCTCACAGCTAGTCCCTTTGTAGACACATGTACTAATAGTGTGTGTGTGTGTGTGTGTGTGTGTGTGTGTGTGTGTGTGTGTGTGTGTGTGTGTGTGCATGCGTGCATGTGTGTGCGCATGGGCTTGTTTGTGCCCTCCTGAAGCAATTAAATGAGACAAGAGCTGTATCTCTATACCAGGGGTGGGCAAACTTTTTCACTCGAGGGATTTAGAAATTCAATGGGGGGCAAATGTCGAATATCGCCTTGAATCTCGAGTGACCTGGCTGGAACAGACATTTATGAGTTTTCAGTAGTGACACGTTCAAGTGTATGTGTGTGTCCAGGAGCAGTGTGTGTGTGTGTGTGTGTGTGTGTGTGTGTGTGTGTGTGTGTGTGTGTGTGTGTGTGTGTGTGTGTGTGTGTGCGTGCGTGCCTGCGTGCGTGCGTCCGTGCGTGCGTCCGTGCGTGCTTGTGTGTGTGAGAGAGAGAGAGACAGAGAGAGAGAGAGACAGACAGACAGACAGACAGAGTACTCTCCACAGCAGCCCTTTGCTTGGTAGCTGGGTGGCTTAAGGCTACAAGGTTCAGGGTGAAGCTCTGCCCTTGTCATCTGCTATGACTCATGTGTGCGTGTGTGTGTCCGTGTGTCTGTGTTTTCTAAACTGCTACGGTACTTGTACACTACCACACTGAATACAACATTTCTGATGCAGCCATTCAGTATATGATTATCAAATGGAATGAAAATTCAATCAGTCAAAGACATGTTGAAGGTCAAGGTCACTGCTCCCCTGAAAGCTTTTTTCCCAAGTATTCCTCAGTTGATCCGAACCAGGGAGATGGGACTGATCAAGTAAGTGGATTAGAGTTGAAGTCCCTTATCAATATTTTTTTTAACCATTCCCTTATGTTTCAGGTCAATTTTGCCCCGAACAGAGCTAGGTATGGGTCTCAAACTTGTAAAACACGTAATATATATATATATATATATATATATATATATATATATATATATATACTACCTTACCTTACCAAAAGTATGTGGACACCTGCTCGTCGAACATCTCATTCCAAAATGATGGATATTAATATGGAGTTGGTCTCCCCTTTGCTGCTATAACAGCCTCCACTCTTCTGGGAAGGCTTTTCGCTTTTCCAACTTTGGTGCGGGGACTTGCTTCCATTCAGCCACAAGAGCATTAATGAGGTTGGGTGCTGATGATGGGCGATTCGGCCTGGCTTGCAGTCGGCATTCCAATTCATCCCAAAGGTGCTTGATGGGTTTGAGGTCAGGGCTCTGAGCAGACCAGTCAAGTTCTTTCACACCAATCTTGACAAACCGTTTCTGTATTGACCTCGCTTTGTGCACAGGGGCATTGTCATGCTGAATTGTCATGCTGAAACAGAGTATGTTTTTGTAACATACTCTGTTTCACAGAGACATGGCTGGCTGGGGACACACTGTCGGAGTCCATACAGCCAATGGGATTATCAGTGCATCGCGCTGGAACAAGGAACAAACATCTCTCTGGTAAGAAGAAGGCGGGGGTGTATGTTTCATGATTAACGACTCATGGTGTAATTGTAACAACATACACAAACTCAAGTCTTTTTGTTCACCTGACCTAGAATTCCTCACAATCAAATGCCGACCGTATTGTCTCCCAAGAGAACTCTCCTCGGTTATCGTATCCCGCAAGCTGATACCAAGACGGCCATCAAGGAACATCACTGGACTTTATGCAAACTGGAAACCAGGCTGCATTTATTGTAGCTGGGGATTTTAACAAAGCTAATTTGAGAAAAAGGCTACCTAAATTCTATCGATTGCAGTACAAGAGCGAGTAACACACTCGACCACTGCTACTCTATCTTCTGCGACGCATACAAGGCTCTCCCCCGCCCTCCTTTTGGCGAATCTGACCATGACTCCATCTTGTTGCTCCCCTCCTATAGGCAGAAACTAAAACAGGAAGCGCCCGTGCTTAGGTCTATCCATCGCTGGTCTGACCAATCAGATTCCAAACTTCAAGATTGCTTTGATCACGTGGACTGGGATATGTTCTGGGTAGCCTCAGATAATAACATTGATGGATGCACTGACTCGGTGAGCGAGTTTAAAAGGAAGTGTATAGGAGATGTTGTACCCACAGCATCTAATAAAACCTTCCTTGGATTGATGGCAGCATTCAAGCAAAACTGAAAGCACGTACCACCGCATTTAACCATGGCAAGGTGACTGGAAACATGACCGAATACAAACAGTGTAGATATTCTCTCCATAAGGCAATCAAACAAGCAAAGCGTCAGTATAGAGAAAAAGTGGAGTCGCAATTCAAGGGCTCAAACACGAGACGTATGCGACAGGGTCTAAAGACAATCACGGAGTACAAAAAGAAAACCAGCCCCGTCGCGGACATCAACATCTTGCTCCCAGACAAATTAAACAACTGCTTTGCGCGCTTTGAGGACAATACAGTGCCACCGACACGGCCTGCTACCAAAGACTGTGGGCTCTCCTTCTCCATGGCCGACATGGGGAAAACATTTAAACGTGTTAACCCTTGCAAGGCTGCTGGCCCAGACGGCATCCCTAGCTGCGTCCTCAGAGCAGACGCAAACCAGCTGGCTGGTGTGTTTACGGACATATTAAATCAATCCCTATCCCAGTCTGTTGTCCCCACATGCTTCAAGATGGCGACCATTGTTTCTGTTCCCAAGAAAGCTAAGGTAACTGAACTAAATGACTATCGCCTGTAGCACTCACTTCTGTCATCATGAATTGCTTTGAGAGACTAGTCAAGGATCATATCACCTCCACCTTACCTGTTACCCTAGACCCACTCCAATTTGCATACCGCCTAAATAGGTCCACAGACGATGCAATCGCCATCACACTGCACACCGCCCTATCCCATCTGGACAAGAGGAATACCTACGTAAGAATGTCGTTAATTGACTACAGCTCAGCATTCAACACCATAGTACCATCCAAGCTCAGCATTAAGCTTGAGACCCCACTCTGGGCAACTGGGTCCTGGACTTCCTGATGGGCCGCCCCCAGGTGGAGAAGGTAGGAAACAACATCTCCACTCCGCTGATCCTCAACACTGGGGCCCCACAAGGGTGTGTTCTTAGCCCTCTCCTGTAATCCCTTTTCACCCACAACTGCGTGGCCATGTACACCTCCAACTCAATCATCAAGTTTGCAGACAACACTACAGTGGTAGGCTTGATTACCAACAACAACGAGACAGCCTACATGAAGGAGGTTAGGGTGTGGTGTCAGGAAAATAACCTCTCACTCAATGTCAGCAAAATAAAAGAGATCATCGTGGACTTCAGGAAACAGCAAAGGGAGCACCCCCCATCCACATCGAAGGGACAGTGGAGAAGATGGAAAGTTCCTTGGCGTACATATCACTGACAAACTGAAATGGTCCACACACACAGACAGTGTGGTGAAAGCGCAACAGCACCTCTTCAACCTCAGGAGGCTGAAAAAATGTGGCTTGTCACCGAAAACCCTCAATAACTTTTACAGGTGCACAATTGAGAGCATCCTGTCGGGCTGTATCACCGCCTGGTACGGCAACGGCGCTGCCCACAACCACAGGGCTCTCCAGAGAGTAGTGTGGTCTGCACAACGCATCACTGGGGGCAATCAAAGCTGAGACAGAGAGATTGAAAAACAGCTTCTCAAGGCCATCAGACTGATAAACAACCATCACTAGCACAGAGAGGTGGCTTCCTACCTACAGACTTGATATCATTGGCCACTTTAATAAATGGAACACTAGTCTACTTTAATAATGCCACTTTAAGAATGTTTACATTTCTTGCATTTGCTCATCTCATATGTATATACTGTATACTGTATCTTTCACTATCTATTCTTTACTATCTATTGCATCTTAGCCGCTCTGTCACCGCTCATCCACATATTTTATGCTTATATATTCTCATCCCATTCCTTTACTAGATTGGGTGTATTAGGTTTTGTTGTGGAATTGTTCGATATTACCTGTTAGATACTGCTGCACTGTCGGATCTAGAAGCATAAGCATTTCACCACACTCGCAAGAGCATCTGCTAACCATGTGTATGTAACCAATAACATTTTATTTTATTTTATTTGACTGGAAAGGGCCTTCCCCAAACTGTTGCTACAAAGTTGGGAGCACAGGTCTTGCCATAGATTTTCAAGTTGTCAAAACTGTAAACCAGCCACTCAGGAACATTCACTGTCTTCATGGTATGCAACTCCAGTGTATATTTCGTCTTGTGTTTTAAGTTATTGTCCTGCTGAAAGGTGAATTCATCTCCTAGTGTCTGGTGGAAAGCAGGCTGAACCAGGTTTTCCTCTAGGATTTTGCCTGTGCTTAGCTCCAATACATACATTTTGTATCATTAAAAATTCTGCAGTCCTTAACGATTACAAGCATTCCATAACATGATGCAGCCTCCACTGTGCTTGAAAATATGGAGCGTGGTACTCAGTAATGTGTTGTATTGGATTTTCCCCAAACATAGCACTTTGTATTCAGGACAAAAAGTGAATTGCTTTGACAATTTTGTTTTGCAGTATTACTTTAGTGCCTTGTTGCAAACAGGATGCATGTTTTTGAATATTTTAAATTCTGTACAGGCTTCCTTCAATTCACTCTGTCAGTTCGGTTAGTATTGTGGAGTAACTACAATGTTGTTGATCCATCCTCAGTTTTCTCCTATCACAGCCATTAAACTCTGTAACTGTTTTAAAGTCACCATTGGCCTTATGGTGAAATCCCTGAGTGGTTTCCTTCCTCTACGACAACTGAGTTAGGAAGGATGCCTGTATCTTTGTAGTGGCTGGGTGTATCGAAACACTATCCAAAGTGTAATTAATAACTTCACCACGCTCAAAGGGATATCCATTGTCTGCTTTTCTTTTTTTACGCATCTACCAATAGGTGCCCTTCATTGCGGGGCATTGGAATTCGACTGAGGGACCTTACAATTATCTGTATGTGTGGGGTACAGATATGAGGTAGTCATTCAAAAATCATGTTAAACACTATTACTACACAGAGTCCATGCAACTTATTATGTAACTTGTTAAGCACATAATTATTCCTGAACTTGCCATAACAAAGGGGTTGAATACTTATTGACACAATTTACTTATTGACACTTTTGATACATTTGTAAAGATTTAGAAAAACATAATTCCACTTTGACATCCATGATATTCTGAGTAAATCTGACCTGCAATTTGACCTTGGTCTGTATAACTTTTGAACAGTGTGTCCTAGCAACAAGCTGCTTGCCGCACAGGAATGGTGCGACCACAGAGATATACAGTGAGGGAAAAAAGTATTTGATCTCCTGCTGATTTTGTACGTTTGCCCACTGACAAAGAAATGATCAGTCTATAATTTTAATGGTAGGTTTATTTGAACAGTGAGAGACAGAATAACAACAAAAAAATCCAGAAAAACGCATGTCAAAAATGTTAGAAATTGATTTGCATTTTAATGAGGGAAATAAGTATTTGACCCCCTCTCAATCAGAAAGATTTCTGGCTCCCAGGTGTCTTTTATACAGGTAACGAGCTGAGATTAAGAGCACACTCGTAAAGGGAGTGCTCCTAATCTAAGTGTGTTACCTGTATAAAAGACACCTGTCCACAGAAGCAATCAATCAATCAGATTCCAAACTCTCCACCATGGTCAAGACCAAAGAGCTCTCCAAGGATGTCAGGGACAAGATTGTAGACCTACATAAGGCTGGAATGGGCTACAAGACCATCGCCAAGCAGCTTGGTGAGAAGGTGACAACAGTTGGTGCGATTATTCACAAATGGAAGAAACACAAAAGAACTGTCAATCTCCCTCGGCCTGGGGCTCCATGCAAGATCTCACCTCGTGGAGTTGCAATGATCATGAGAACGGTGAGGAATCAGCCCAGAACTACACGGGAGGATCTTGTCAATGATCTCAAGGCAGCTGGGACCATAGTCACCAAGAAAACAATTGGTAACACACTACGTCGTGAAGGACTGAAATCCTGCAGCGCCCGCAAGGTCCCCCTGCTCAAGAAAGCACATATACATGCCCGTCTGAAGTTTGCCAATGAACATCTGAATAATTCAGAGGACAACTGGGTGAAAGTGTTGTGGTCAGATGAGACCAAAATGGAGCTCTTTGGCATCAACTCAACTCGCCGTGTTTGGAGGAGGAGGAATGCTATCTATGACCCCAAGAACACCATCCCCACCATCAAACATGGAGGTGGAAACATTATGCTTTGGGGGTGTTTTTCTGCTAAGGGGACAGGACACCTTCACCGCATCAAAGGGACGATGGATGGGGCCATGTACCGTCGAATCTTGGGTGAGAACCTCCTTCCCTCAGCCAGGGCATTGAAAATGGGTCGTGGATGGGTATTCCAGCATGACAATGACCCAAAACACACGGCCAAGGCAACAAAGGAGTGGCTCAAGAAGAAGCACATTAAGGTCCTGGAGTAGCCTAGCCAGTCTCCAGACCTTAATCCCATAGAAAATCTGTGGAGGGAGCTGAAGGTTCGAGTTGCCAAACGTCAGCCTCGAAATCTTAATGACTTGGAGAAGATCTTCAAAGAGGAGTGGGACAAAATCCCTCCCGGCCAACTACAAGAAACGTCTGACCTCTGTGATTGCCAACCAGGGTTTTGCCACCAAGTACTAAGTCAGGTTTTGCGGAGGGGTCAAATACTTATTTCCCTCATTAAATTCAATTCATAACATTTTTGACGTGCGTTTTTCTGGATTTATTTGTTGTTATTCTGTCTCTCACTGTTCAAATAAACCTACCATTAAAATTATAGACTGATCATTTCTTTGTCAGTGGGCAAACGTACAAAATCAGCAGGGGATCAAATACTTTTACCCCCCACTATACGTATGGTTTCCCTATTACGCTCAGAGGTTGAGAAAAACTGAAGTTGAGCTAAAACTGAGTTTGACAAATTATGAATGATGACGTGGGATCACTGACGATCTGATGGATTTAAGACTTTTTTTACATGCATCGAACCTTTGGTTCTAACTTTTCAACGGTTGGGTTTATCAACCCAGGGAAAAGGGTGTCTGACAGAGGACATTCTCAGCAACATTTAGATAAGGGAAACTTGTTGTACTTACAGTACTGATCTTTCTGTGTTTACTGTACCTACTCTACCGGGTCAAATTGACCCAGAACATAACTTGTGTATTGCCTTTTTCCCTGTTGCTCATCTTATAATCAAAGCAAAGGTCAAGCTACATTGACCAGTTATTTAATACGGCACACATTCCCTAATACTACATCAGATCCCTCTTGCTCATCTCAGAATCAAAGCATAGGTCAAGCTACAGTACCTTGACAAGTACTTTAGTGTAGCCTGTGGCACTTAAATTCCCTCAATGGACAAAAACATCTATTTCTGTCATGATAAATGGGCTCCCCACCTAGATTCGGTCTTATGTAGCAAAATTTGAAATAGTTTTTTTTTTACATTGGATAAAAGTAGAGACTCAGAGCTACAAAATGGTATATCATACACAGCAATTTAACAACTTTATTCGTATTTACAGTTGGCATAAAAGTTTGATATTAAGGCACATGAATGTTCACGTTTGAGAAGGCATTTCTGCCCAAAAACGTATTTTGCAAAAAAAAAAAAAAATGTTACGTTCAAACGGCTCTCCTATGAAGTCGTGACTTGCGACTTTTGCCTAGCTTCCTGAATGGGGTCACAAATGTCATTTGTTGTCTTCTTTGTAACATTCAGTAAATTTCAATTACAGTGACGTTGTTTCATGACATATAGACATCATTTTAAAAAAAATTCAGTTTCCTGTTGTATAAAATATTATGATACCATTAATGCTGGGATCCCCGAAAGGTGAAACAGCGCCACTGCTCGCCCCATAAGCATTTGTGATTGGTTTTGTTTTGCTGTCTAAACTGAGGTGAGCACCGTCCAAATGGATTTGAGCAGTGTGGCAAAAAATTGCAGTACATATTCTGCTGTTCTATCACACGTGCAATGATGTCTAAGGGGATAAAAACTGTTGTTTGCAGTAACTTTTTTGTAAGTGTAATATCCAAAACGGGCGTAGCAGCTTCACCATTATAATGCTTTAACATGGAAGTACTGGAAAATATTCGGAATATTTTACCTTCCTATCCAATGTCTGTCAGTCTGCACGTGTTCTTTTAAAGTAAGGAAATAATATTGGAGCTTTTGCTGTCTTGGGCCAAGTCTCACATTTTTATTTTACATCAAGGAGTTCATGCTGTAAAAAAACACAAATGTTGATCATCCACTGTGTGAATGTTTTATGTGTATCAGTCCCCTATCAAACAAACTACACATATATATATATATATACTGCTCAAAAATAAAGTGAACACTTAAACAACACATCCTAGATCTGAATGAAAGAAATAATCTTATTAAATACTTTTTTCTTTACATAGTTGAATGTGCTGACAACAAAATCACACAAAAAATAATCAATGGAAATCCAATTTATCAACCCATGGAGGTCTGGATTTGGAGTCACACTCAAAATTAAAGTGGAAAACCACACTACAGGCTCATCCAACTTTGATGTAATGTCCTTAAAACAAGTCAAAATGAGGCTCAGTAGTGTGTGTGGCCTCCACGTGCCTGTATGACCTCCCTACAACGCCTGGGCATGTTCCTGATGAGGTGGCGGATGGTCTCCTGAGGGATCTCCTCCCAGACCTGGACTAAAGCATCCGCCAACTCCTGGACAGTCTGTGGTGCAACGTGGCGTTGGTGGATGGAGCGAGACATGATGTCCCAGACGTGCTCAATTGGATTCAGGTCTGGGGAACGGACGGGCCAGTCCATAGCATCAATGCCTTCCTCTTGCAGGAACTGCTGACACACTCCAGCCACATGAGGTCTAGCATTGTCTTGCATTAGGAGGATCCCAGGGCCAACCGCACCAGCATATGGTCTCACAAGGGGTCTGAGGATCTCATCTCGGTACCTAATGGCAGTCAGGCTACCTCTGGCGAGCACATGGAGGGCTGTGCGGCCCCCCAAAGAATGCTGGAGGATGTTGAAGGCAGCAGAACGTTCTCCACGGCGTCTCCAGACTCTGTCACGTCTGTCACATGTGCTCAGTGTGAAGAGCACAGGGCGCCAGTGGCGAATTTGCCAATCTTGGTGTTCTCTGGCAAATGCCAAACGTCCTGCACGGTGTTGGGCTGTAAGCACAACCCCCACCTGTGGACGTCGGGCCCTCATACCACCCTCATGGAGTCTGTTTCTGACCGTTTGAGCAGACACATGCACATTTGTGGCCTGCTGGAGGTCATTTTGCAGGGCTCTGGCAGTGCTTCTCCTGCTCCTCCTTGCACAAAGGCGGAGGTAGCGGTCCTGCTGCTGGGTTGTTGCCCTCCTACGGCCTCCTCCACGTCTCCTGATGTACTGGCCTGTCTCCTGGTAGCGCCTCAATGCTCTGGACACTACGCTGACAGACACAGCAAACCTTCTTGCCACAGCTCGCATTGATGTGCCATCCTGGATGAGCTGCACTACCTGAGCCACTTGTGTGGGTTGTAGACTCCGTCTCATGCTACCACTAGAGTGAAAGCACTGCCAGCAATCAAAACTGACCAAAACATCAGCCAGGAAGCATAGGAACTGAGAAGTGGTCTGTGGTCCCCACCTGCAGAACCACTCCTTTATTGGGGATGTCTTGCTTATTGCCTATAATTTCCACCTGTTGTCTATTCCATTTTATTGCGTTTACAATTGCAACAAATAATCTGCTCAGACCCCAACCAAGGAAGATTAAAAGTCGTGCTATAAATTCTCAGACAACCCAAAGATTCCTTGATGCCCTTCCAGACTCCCTCTGCCTACCCAAGGACGTCAGAGGACAAGAATCAGTTAACCACCTAACCGAGGAACTCAATTCAACCTTGCGCAATACCCTAGATGCAGTTGCACCCCTAAAAATTTAAAACATCTGTCATAAGAAACTAGCTCCCTGGTATACAGAAAATACACGAGCTCTGAAGCAAGCTTCCAGAAAATTGGAACGGAAATGGCGCCACACTAAACTGGAAGTCTTCCGACTAGCTTGGAAAGACAGTACCGTACAGTATCGAAGAGCCCTCACTGCTGCACGATCATCCTATTTTTCCAACTTAATTGAGGAAAATAAGAACAATCCGAAATTTCTTTTTGACACTGTCGCAAAGCTAACTAAAAAGCAGCATTCGCAAATGGAGGATGGCTTTCACTTCAGCAGTAATAAATTTATGAACTTTTTTGAGGAAAAGATCATGATCATTAGAAAGCAAATTACGGACTCCTCTTTAAATCTGGGTATTCCTCCAGGGCTTCATTGTCCAGAGTCTGCACAACTCTGCCAGGACCTTGGCTCAAGGGAGATACTAAAGTGTTTTAGTACTATATCTCTTGACACAATGATGAAAATAATCATGGCCTCCAAACCCTCAAGCTGCATACTGGACCCTATTCCAACTAAACTACTGAAAGAGCTGCTTCCTGTGCTTGGCCCTCCTATGTTGAACATAATAAACGGCTCTCTATCCACCGGATGTGTACCAAGCTCACTAAAAGTGGCAGTAATAAAGCCTCTCTTGAAAAAGCCGAATCTTGACCCAGAAATTATAAAAAACTATCGGCCTATATCGAATCTTCCATTCCTCTCAAAAATTTTAGAAAAAGTTGTTGCGCAGCAACTCACTGCCTTCCTGAAGACAAACAATGTATACGAAACGCTTCAGTCTGGTTTTAGACCCCATCATAGCACTGAGACTGCACTTGTGAAGGTGGTAAATGACCTTTTAATGACGTCAGACCGAGGCTCTGCATCTGTCCTCATGCTCCTAGATCTTAGTGCCGCTTTTGATACCATCGATCACCACATTCTTTTGGAGAGATTGGAAACCCAAATTGGTCTACATGGACAAGTTCTGGCCTGGTTTAGATCTTATCTGTCGGAAAGATATCAGTTTGTCTCTGTGAATGGTTCGTCCTCTGACAAATCAATTGTAAATTTCGGTGTTCCTCAAGGTTCCGTTCTAGGACCACTATTGTTTTCACTATATATTTTACCTCTTGGGGATGTCATTCGAAAACATAATGTTAAATTTCACTGCTATGCGGACGACACACAGCTGTACATTTCAATGAAACATGGTGAAGCCCCAAAATTGCCCTCGCTAGAAGCCTGTGTTTCAGACATAAGGAAGTGGATGGCTGCAAATTTTCTACTTTTAAACTCGGACAAAACAGAGATGCTTGTCCTAGGTCCCAAGAAACAAAGAGATCTTCTGTTGAATCTGACAATTAATCTGGATGGTTGTACAGTCGTCTCAAATAAAACTGTGAAGGACCTCGGCGTTACTCTGGACCCTGATCTCTCTTTTGAAGAACATATCAAGACTGCTTCAAGGACAGCTTTTTTCCATCTACGTAACATTGCAAAAATCAGAAACTTTCTGTCCAAAAATGACGCAGAAAAATTAATCCATGCTTTTGTTACTTCTAGGCTCGACTACTGCAATGCTCTACTTTCCGGCTACCCGGATAAAGCACTAAACAAACTTCAGTTAGTGCTAAAGACGGCTGCTAGAATCCTGACTAGAACCAAAAAATGTGATCATATTACTCCAGTGCTAGCTTCCCTACACTGGCTTCCTGTTAAGGCAAGGGCTGATTTCAAGGTTTTACTGCTAACCTACAAAGCATTACATGGGCTTGCTCCTACCTATCTTTCCGATTTGGTCCTGCCGTACATACCTACACGTACGCTACGGTCACAAGACGCAGGCCTCCTAATTGTCCCTAGAATTTCTAAGCAAACGGCTGGAGGTAGGGCTTTCTCCTATAGAGCTCCATTTTTATGGAATGGTCTGCCTACCCATGTGAGAGACGCAGACTCAGTCTCAACCTTTAAGTCTTTACTGAAGACTTATCTCTTCAGTAGGTCCTATGATTAAGTATAGTCTGGCCCAGGAGTGTGAAGGTGAACGGAAAGGCTGGAGCAACGAACCGCCCTTGCTGTCTCTGCCTTGTCGGTTCCCCTCTTCCCACTGGGATTCTCTGCCTCTAACCCTTTTACAGGGGCTGAGTCACTGACTTACTGGTGTTCTTCCATGCCGTCCATGGGAGGGGTGCGTCACTTGAGTAGGTTGAGCCACTGACGTGGTCTTCCTGTCTGGGTTGGCGCCCCCCCCTTGGGTTGTGCCGTGGCGGACATCTTTGTGGGCTATACTCGGCCTTGTCTTCGGACGGTAAGTTGGTGGTTGTAGATATCCCTCTAGTGGTGTGGGGGCTGTGCTTTGGCAAAGTGGGTGGGGTTATATCCTGCCTGTTTGGCCCTGTCCGGGGGTATCATCAGATGGGGCCACAGTGTCTTCTGATCCCTCCTGTCTCAGCCTCCAGTATTTATGCTGCAGTAGTTTATGTGTCGGGGGGCTAGGGTCAGTCTGTTACATCTGGAGTATTCTCTTGTCTTATCCGGTGTCCTGTGTGAATGTAAATATGCTCTCTCTAATTCTCTCTTTCTTTCTTTCTTTCTTTCTCTCGGAGGACCTGAGCCCTAGGACTACCTGGCATGATGACTCCTTGCTGTCCCCAGTCCACCTGGCCATGCTGCTGCTCCAGTTTCAACTGTTCTGCCTGCGGCTACGGAACCCTGACCTGTTCACCGGACGTGCTTGTTGCACCCTCGACAATTACTATGATTATTATTATTTGACCATGCTGGTCATTTACGAACATTTTAACATCTTGACCATGTTCTGTTATAATATCCACCCGGCACAGCCAGAAGAGGACTGGCCACCCCTCATAGCCTGGTTCCTCTCTAGGTTTCTTCCTAGGTTTTTGGCCTTTCTCAGGAGTTTTTCCTAGGGAGTTTTTCCCAGCCACCGTGCTTCTTTCACATGCATTGCTTGCTGTTTGGGGTTTTAGGCTGGGTTTCTGTACAGCACTTTGAGATTTCAGCTGATGTACGAAGGGCTATATAAATACATTTGATTTGATTTGATTTGATTTGCACAACAGCATGTGAAATTTATTGTCAATCAGTGTTGCTTCCTAAGTGGACAGTTTGATTTCACAGAAGTGTGATTGACTTGGAGTTACATTGTGTTGTTTAAGTGTTCCCTTTATTTTTTTGAGCATTGTATATATATATATATATATATATATATATATATATATATATATATATATATATACACTGCTCAACAAAATAGTGGGAACACTCAAACAACACAATGTAACTCCACTTAGGAAGCAATCCCCCACCCAGTTGAATCAGAGACGCTAACCAGCGACCACTCGGCCACTGGCCCAAGCTCCCAAACACCAGGCCATCAACCATACAAGATCCCCCCACAGTTCCCATACAAGAGCTGCCCCTCAACCATCCAAGACCCCCCCCCACACTCACAGTCCCTCCCGAAAAAACCTTCCCCTCCACTCCCCACCCCCAAACACCCCTTCTCCACCCCCCCAAGCCACTGCCCACTTCAACCCAACCAAAATCAACACCCACCCAATGCTCAAACAACCAACAAAAAGAACAAAAGAGAAAAGAGACAACAACAAAGGAAAACAACAATGTACCGTCATTCTATCCCCCGCTCAGCAACTTCAGTTCCACATCCCAACCTTCAGTTTCCCTCAGCCCATCCCACCTATTTCTGCTGGCCACCCTCTTCGTTAAAATGAAAGGAAATTCATTTCACAGAGATAAAGAGGGCTTTATAGAGGTTAAATAGATAAACCAGTATAGTGCCATCAGAGAGGTAGAGTTCTGAGCCTCAGGCAATGAAGAAGTGTCCTTGAGTTACATTATTCAGATTACATTGGCTGCAATCCACCTAGAAACACATACACTCTCGCACTCTCTCTCCTTGTCTCTTCCTTCACTGCCTGCCTCTTTCTCTCTCTCCCTCTCTCTCTGCCCATGCCTCTCTCTCTCTCTCCGCCCATGCCTCTGTCTCTCTCTCTCTCTGCCCATGCCTCTCTCTCTGCCCATGCCTCTCTCTCTCTCTCTCTGCCCATGCCTCTCTCTCTCTCTCTGTCCATGCCTCTGTCTCTCTCTCTCTCTGCCCATGCCTCTCTCTCTCTCTGCCCATGCCTCTGTCTCTCTCTCTCTCTGCCCATGCCTCTCTCTCTGCCCATGCCTCTCTCTCTCTCTGCCCATGCCTCTCTCTCTCTCTCTGACCATGCCTCACTCTCTCCCTGCCTCTTTCATTTTCCCTGCCTCTCTGTCTCTGTCTATCTCCATCTCTCTATTCCTCTCTTCCCCCTCCCTTTTCTCTCTCCTTCCTTGTCTGTATCTGTCCCTATCTACCCTTTCTCTCTATCTGTGACCTTCTCCCTCTCTTCTCATCTGCCCCCCCTCTCTCTCCCTCTCTCCCTTTCTTCCTCTCGCTCTCTGTGTAGGCACTGAGATTCCTCATGAATATAGATGGGGTATAACAGTATGAATTCAGACAGTAGGCAATGAAGAGGAGCATTTCTCTCACACCCACTAACTCATCAGAGAAAGGTTGAGTTAGAGTTGGGAAATGACATCATTCTGCCTCTTATTCCTTATTTATATTAGGCCCTTTTGTCATCTCCTGTAGCTAACGTTAGAATAGCAGGAAAAAACATTGATACTAAATGTTCTCTCTCTCTCTCTCTCTCTCTCTTCCTCTAAATGCCTGCTAAATGCATGCTTTTCAACCGCTCTCTGCCCGCACCCGCCCGCCCGACTAGCATCACTACTCTGGACGGTTCCGACTTAGAATATGTGGACAACTACAAATACCTAGGTGTCTGGCTAGACTGTAAACTCTCCTTCCAGATTCATATTAAACATCTCCAATCCAAAATTAAATCTACAATCGGCTTCCTATTTCAAAACAAAGCCTCCTTCACTCACGCCACCAAACATACCCTCGTAAAACTGACTATCCTACCGATCCTCGACTTCGGCGATGTCATTTACAAAATATCCTCCAACACTCTACTCAGCAAACTGAATGCAGTCTATCACAGTCCCATCCGTTTTGTCACCAAAGCCCCTTAAACCACCCACCACTGCGACCTATATGCTCTCGTTGGCTGGCCCTCGCTACATATTCGTCGCCAGACCCACTGGTTCCAGGTCATCTATAAGTCTATGCTAGGTAAAGCTCCGTCTTATCTCAGCTCACTGGTCAGGATAACAACATCCACCCGTAGCATGCGCTCCGGCAGGTATATCTCACTGGTCATCCCCAAAGCCAACACCTCCTTTGGCCACCTTTCCTTCCAGTTCTCTGCTGCGAATGACTGGAACGAATTGCAAAAATCGCTGAAGCTGGAGACTTATATCTCCCTCACTAACTTTAAGCATCAGCTATCTGAGCAGCTAACTGATCGCTGCAGCTGTACATAGCCTGTAAATAGCCCATCCAATCTACCTACCTCATCATCATATTGTTTTTATTTACTTTTCTGCTCTTTTGCACACCAGTATTTCTACTTGCACATCATCATCTGAACATCTATCACTCCAGTGTTATTTTGCTAAATTGTAATTACTCCGCTACTATGGCCTATTTATTGCCTTACCTCATGCCATTTGCACACACTGTATATAGACTTTGTTTTTTTTCTATTGTGTTGTTGACTGTACGCTTGTTTATTCCATGTGTAACTCTGTGTTGTTTGTGTTGCACTGCTTTGCTTTATCTTGGCCAGGTTGCAGTAGTAAATGAGAACTTGTTCTCAACTAGCCTACCTGGTCAAATAAAGGTGAAATAAATAAAAAAAATACAGAAATCATGTTTTGATATTAGGGAATGATGGATGGTTTGGTGAGGACATGTGTAGACTTCAGACTTTGTGTGTGTGTGTGTGTATGTGTGTGTGTTTGGGTGTGTATGTGTGTAGCCCTCCCCTTCTCCTCAGATCTTCCTCTCTACTCAGCAGCCCTGAACTGCAGCTTGCTCCTCTCCAGTATTTTTACAACTTTTTATGTTACTTTGGAAACTTTGGTAAAAAGCACATCTTTGAAGCCTATTGCTTGATCAGAACAAATTGCCGATGGTTTTTACATTTGAATGTTTCTTCCTTTTCAGATGTTTTTTTCCCTATACTTCTCTACAAATGTCACACTCTTGTGTTCACACACACACACACACACACTGGAGGCCAAGAAAACATTAACATCTTAATATTAATTTAGATACAATGGCATTGAGACAGCAGTGTGTATGTGTTTCTCTGTATGTATGTACTCCTGTGTGTGTGTGTGTTCCTGTGTGTGTGTGTGTATGTATGTGTGTGTGTGTGACTCGAGAGTCCTCTGACAGGAACAAAGCTCCTTGCTGTCTGATCTCTTCTTTAGAAGTCCCAGTCTCAGAGAGAAAGAATAAAGGCTTCTCTCACAGAGCGTGGCCTTGGAAACACCTGTACACAGACATCACAGAGAGGCTATTGCACTGTATGGCTTTTCACACTACAGAGCAATTGGTTATACAATGACATTTTGCTGGAACCATGCTGAAAAGGACAATTTGAAAAGAAAATCTCAGTGCCAGCAAGTATTGATCAGGTTGACTCTATACTGTGAAAAGGGTATGTACTCCCTGCGATCTACAAGATGTAAGCTACCCTCTAAGAAAAATGTATATATATATATATATATACATTTCTATTTATATAACAGAGATATTTATAGAACATGTGATGTCTAACTAATGTTTAACATAACTGCCACTGTCAATAACAAAACGTACCCAGTTTATTTTATCTGTCGCTATGTTACAGAAGTATTCATATGATGTACCTATATACTAGGCGGTGTCAGAGGAAGGGCCCAAAAATTGTCAAAGACTCCGGCCACCCAAGTCATAGACCATTCTCTCTGCTACCGCATGGCTGCCGCAGAGCGCCAAGTCTAAGTCCAAAAGGCTCCTTAACAGCTTCTACCCCCAAGCCATAAGACTGCTGAACAATTAATCAAATGGCCACCTGGACTATTTACATTGACACCCCCCCCCCCTTCTGCTACTCGTGTGCCCTTCTAGATCAGTTTCTGCATTAAAGACCATCCATTGCTCTGAGGTCTTTTACTGTATGCATACCCACAATGGTTTCCTAACAGTATGGGTGTGATATATCCAATCTGTCCAACCCATCCTCTACATTTGCTGTGTGCTAGCGTCTGTCCCCCCTGTCTGAATCAAAGATCAGTGTGTGTGTGTGTGTGTGTGTGTGTGTGTGTGTGTGTGTGTGTGTGTGTGTGTGTGTGTGTGTGTGTGTGTGTGTGTGTGTGTGTGTGTGTGTGTGAGACGTGGGTGACCCAACTTTTGCAGATGATTAAAATGTAAAAGATCCACAAGGAGAGGGAACAAAGACATCAAGAGACTAAGATCTCAGATTTGAAAGATAAACTATATCATCATCATCACCATTGTGTGCGTTTACAATTGTGCACACAGTGGTCTTACAGCTACACTCCCACTCTCCATGGCAGTTCTCATATTCACAAACATACAGTACATCCACCCACATAACATTCCATCACAGCGTTCTATCCTACTCATAACATCTCATAACAGCATGTAGCATCACGGTGAATCATTGTCATACTTAACCTCTCCAGAGCATGAGATGTGTGTACATGATGCACACACTTCAGTTCAAGCTACAGCTTGTGTTGACATTGGTATAGCTATTGTTGACTTAAGATTCAACTTTTAACTCGAAAGTTGTCATAGCAAAATGCACAAGGTGCAATTTCGAAATTGCGTAGTGCATCGTCAGTTTTCCTCTTGTCATGTCAGTCATTGCAGACCTTAGAGAGCCATTTATAACTTGTCAGAAATATCCAGATCAACTAGCCCATGTGAGCTAACGTTTTTTTAGCCCGTAGATTTTGTTGCCCATAGATTTTTACATCCCAACCCGAGCACTCCTTTCTGCCACCTCTGGTCTTCTGGCCCTCCCACCCCTACAGGCAGCTCCCACTCAGCCCAGTCAAAGCTCTTCTCTGTCCTGGCACCCAAATGGTGGCCTTAAAGTCAGGACAGTGGAATCCCTGCCCATCTTCCGAAGACATCTGAAACCCTACCTCTTCAAAGAGCATCTTAAATAACCCTCACTGCGTTCCTGACTCACTGCGTTTTTCTACTAGCACTGATTTTGTGGTAAATACTTTGTTGAGGGAAAATGTACTTGATACGATTGTGATGTGTTGTTGTCTCACCTAGATATCTTAAGATGAACGCACTCATCGTAAGTTGCTCTGGATAAGAGTGTCTGCTAAATTACAAAAATGTCAAATGTAATATCCAAGAGTGAGTCTTACAAGGCCTCTCAGCGAACTGGTGTGTCTTCATTGCTCATAGATGGAGAGTCAGTTGATTGTCCTCCCCCATACACTGAAGCTGTAGTTATAAATCATGAATCAGTTAGCAGGTCCAAAGATCTAACATTGCAGGCAACGTTGGGAGAACTTCACAGCTATGTTGTCTCAAGGTTGACACAATGCTGCCGTGTTTGTATGGTCGCCTTCCTCAGTCATTTAGAGTCAAATCCCAGTGGGCACAGAAGTCAATTCAACATATATTTAATGTTGGTTAAACAATGTTGATTCAACCAGTGTGTACCCAGGGTGATTACAGTTCATGTTCAACTTCAACTCTTTTTCAGTGATTCAGCTCCAACCCTGTCTTGTATACTCCTCTTTTCAACTCGGTGTGGCCATGTTGAGCTAGTTTCTGTGCCAGCTCAGTGGTGGCCATTTTGAATACTGTTGTTCACATTTAGGGTTCCATTAAAGTCCTAGGGAAATAGCTAGTCCAAGAAAACTTAGGAACAGACATGTAAGGTGAAGCTTTAACACTGATACATTTATATGGAGTGTATTGCTATTTCATCCCAGCAGGCAAAGCTGGTTGTAATGACTTCACTTCAACCAGTTTACAATGACATTGTTGAAATGACATCACTTCAACCAGTTTACAATGACATTGTTGAAATGACATCACTTCAACCAGTTTACAACGGCATGGTTGAAATGACATCACTTCAACCAGTTTACAACGGCATGGTTGAAATGACATCACTTCAACCAGTTTACAACGGCATGGTTGAAATGACATCACTTCAACCAGTTTACAATGACATTGTTGAAATGACATCACTTCAACCAGTTTACAACGGCATGGTTGTAATATGGTTGTAATGACATCATCTCAATCAGTTTATAACAACATGGTTGTAATATGATTGTAATGACATCATTTCAACCACTTTAAAACAATATGGTTGTAATATGGTTGTAATGACATCATCTAAGACAGTTTTGACTACTGAGAATACTGTTTAGCAAACAGAAAGGATGAACCATTATTCAATTTCTACCATACATATTTAATATCTATGTATCCAATATCTATGTATCCATGGCCATTTCTACCATACATATTTAATATCTCTGTATCACAGTTGAAATAATTGGTTAAATTACCTTAGCACTCATTATCTCATAATCATAACCACAACTCAACATAGGTACTGATGTGATGTGTTGTATCCTATTAATACAAAACTCTTAACAGGTCTAGAAAACCACACAATTTATAACCTGCAGCTACCACATATTTACAGAAAACACACCATTTTTTTTCTTCATTAAAACCCATCGCTTGAAACTCACATTGGCGTGGTTGTTTAAAAGTCCCGACTACATAAAACCATACCCTGCCATTCCAGACACAAAACAGAATATCCAATCAGGTCAGACACAGTTCAAACAGAAGCGTGAAATCTATTAAAACGCAAACCATGTGTTTACCACTTCACAGAGGAAAAATAAATTAAACTCTTTAAACAACATCAACAAACAGAAACCCGGCATAGCACAGAGCTGTGAAGTCTGTTTGTTCTCTTGCCTTTTAGGCATAGATAGATACGATTTAGGGCTCTATTCAATCCGTAGGGCTGTATATCCTCTTTGTAGTGTGATTGAAAATTGAAGGAAATGTTCCCGCAGTCGCAGAGACTGCATTGAAGGCGAACACTGCATATATCAGCTCAATCAGCTCAATCAGAAATTATCTTTACATTTTAACACGGATCTTCCGCGACACTTCCGCCATACGTATTGAATCCAGCCCTTATGCAGTAGCTAGAGATGCCCATGGGCTTCTCTCCTGGCAAGCATAGATTGGAAGCAAACTGTTAGATCAGGTAAGAATTGTACTAAAACTATGGAAATGCCACGCATGAGTCCCCCTTGGGGATAGATCCAGAATCTCCCGATTGCTGGCCATCAAAATAAGACTACATTTAGGCTACTGTTTAAATGTGTATTTCCCACTATCTTGAGGTAAACATGGGAGTATAATGCTTGTATGGATGTCAACCCCAACACATGTTCATGTCATCATAACCAATTAACTGCATTACACTTCAAAACGACTTCTACAACCGATTTCTAACTGACTATATGCTACCAGCTTATCCGAAATGTTGTTAGAAGTTAGATTTAAAAAAATTCTAAACCCTAAAAGGTCAACTTTTAAATGTTATGCAGCAAAAACAGATATAAACATATCCAAATCGGATTTTAGTAACCACATTGTGGGCCTGTTAGAACACATAAATGATGACAGATTTGATGAATATCCACTTTATTACATCAGTTTTTTGGAATGAATGCCAATGACAGCATCTACAGTTGAAGTCGGAGGTTTACATACACCTAAACCAAATACATTTAAACTCAGTTTTTCACAATTCCTGACATTTAATCCTTGTAATCACCACTTAATTTTAAGAATGTGAAAGGTCAGAATAATAGTAGAGAGGATTTATTTCAGCTTTTCTTTCTTTCATCACATTCCCAGTGGGTCAGAAGTTTACATACACTCAATTAGTATTTGGTAACATTGCCATTAAATTGGTTAACGTGGGTCAAACGTTTCGGGTAGCCTTCCACAAGCTTCCCACAATAAGTTGGGTGAATTTTGTCCCATTCTTCCTGACAGCTGGTGTAACTGAGTCAGGATTGTAGGCCTTCTTGCTCGCACACGCTTTCTCAGTTCTTCCCACACATTTTCTATAGGATTGAGGTCAGAGCTTTGTGATGGCCATTCCAATATATTGACTTTGTTGTCCTTAAGCCATTTTGCCACAACTTTGGAAGTATGCTTGGGGTCATTGTGCATTTGGAAGACCCATTTTCGACCAAGCTGTAACTTCCTGACTGATGTCTTGAGATGTTGCTTCAATATATCCACATAATTTCCCTTCCTCATGATGCCATCTATTTTATGAAGTGCACCAGTCCCTCCTGCAGCAAAGCACACCCACAACATGATGCTGCCACCCCCGTGCTTCACGGTTGGGATGGTGTTCTTCGCCTTGCTCCCAAGGATGAACCAGATTTGTGGAGGTCTACAAATTTGTGGAGGTCTACAATTTTTTTCCCGAGGTCTTGGCTGATTTCTTTTGATTTTCCCATGATGTCAAGCAAAGAGGCACTGAGTTTGAAGGTAGGCATTGAAATACATCCACAGGTACACCTCCAATTGATTCAAATGATGTCAATTAGCCTATCAGAAGCTTCTAAAGCCATGACATAATTTTCTGGAATTTTCCAAGCTGTTTAAAGGCACAGTCAACTTAGTGTATGTAAACTTCTGACCCACTGGAACTGTGATAGAGTGAATTACAAGGGAAATAAAGTCTGTAAACAATTGTTGGAAAAATGAATTGTGTCATTCACAAAGTAGATGTCTTAACCGACTTGCCAATACTATAGTTTGTTAACAATAAATTTGTGGAGTGGTTGAAAAACAAGTTTTAATGACTCCAACCTAAGTGTATGTAAACTTCCCTCTTCAACTGTATGTGGTATCCCCCACGGTCTGTGTTCCATTGATCTGTTACCGTATGTTTTGGTAGTGGCAAAGTGGCCTTCTCAAAGTGAACAATAACACTTTGTTAGTGAGGGCCACCAACCATACAGTAAGTCCTTTATTCCAGTGACTTAAAGAAACCCAAAACTGACTCTAGATCAGTGGCTAGGTGAAACTTCAAATTACTCCATTGGTGGTCTTGTAGTGCATGTCTGTATGGCTGACATTTGAAAATGCCCTAAAAATCTATGGTGTCATCTCACATATTGTTTCGGAGAAAAGGGATTCTGACTGACACTATGGCGTGTATGACATCATCAATCACAGAGGTACTAAACATAGGAATGTTTACTGAACCATAGATACTGACCATTAGTTTAACTTACTACTGCATGCCTGTATTATGTGGTTGTTTCAATTTGCAATCTGTAACTTTCCATTCCAGTCAAAAGTGCTGCCACTGTACTTGGTTATAAACTGAGCAGAGTGGGGTTTGGCAGATGTAACCAGTAGATTTGTATTTTCCTTCCTGGCCAAGTGTGTTTGCAGTACATTTAGTAGCCACAGAGGATATTCAAGTTGCAGACTGTATGCTTAAACCCACTACACTACATTTTTATATATTTATTATACATATCAATATACAGTGCCAGTCAAAAGTTTGGACACCCCTATTCATTCAAGGGTTTTTCTTTATTATTTACTATTTTCTGAAGTGTTAAACAAATCAAAATATATTTGAGATTTGAGATTCTTCAAAGTAGCCACCATTTGCCTTGATGACAGCTTTGCACAATCTTGGCATTCTCTCAACCAGCTTCATGAGGTAGTCACCTGGAATACATTTAAATTAACAGGTGTGCCTTGTTAAAAGTTAATTTGGGGAATTTATTTTCTTCTTAATGCGTTAGAGCCAATCAGTTGTGTTGTGACAAGGTAGGGGTGGTATACAGAAGATAGCTCTATTTGGTAAAAGACCAAGTCCATATTATGGCAAGAACAGCTCAAAAAAACTAAGAGAAATGACAGTCCATCATTACTTCAAGACATGAAGGTCAGTCAATCTGGAAAATGTCAAGAACTTTGAAAGTTTCTACAAGTGCAGTCGCAAAAACCATCAAGCACTATGATGAAACTGGCTCTCATAAGGACCGCCACAGGAAAGGAAGACCCAGAGTTAATGTACTTCTGCTGCAGAGGATAAGTTCATTAGAGTAACCAGCCTCAATAAATGCCCAAATAAATGCTTCACAGAGTTAAAGTAAAAGACACATCTCAGCATCAACTGTTCAAAGGAGACCGCGTGAATCAGGCCTTCATGGTTGAATTGCTGCAAAGAAACCATGACTAAAGGACACCAATACGAAGAAGCGACTTGCTTGTGCCAAGAAACGAAAGCAATGGACATTAGACTGGTGGACATCTGTCCTTTGGTCAGATGAGTCCAAATTGGAGATTTTTGATTCCAAACGCCGTGTCTTTGTGGGACACAGAGTAGGTGAACGGATGATCTCCGCATGTGTGGTTCCCAATGTGAAGCTTGGCAGAGGAAGTATGATAGTGTCGGGGTGTTTTGCTGGTGACACTGTTGATGATTTATTTAGAATTCAAGTCACACAAACAGCATGGCTACCACAGCATTCTGCAGCGATACGCCATTGGTTTGCGCTTAATGAGACTATAATTTATTTTTCAACAGGACAATGACCCAAAACACACCTTCAGGCTGTGTAAGGGCTATTTGACCAATCGCCCGCCCTCAACCCAATTGAGATGGTTTGGGATGAGTTGGACTGCAGAGTGAAGGAAAAGCAGCCAACAAGTGGTCAGCATATGTGGGAACTCCTTCAAGACTGTTGAAGAAGCATTCCAAGTGAAGCTGGTTGAGAGAATGCCAAGAGTGTGCAAAGCTGTAATCAAAGCAAAGGGTGGCTACTTTGAAGAATCTAAAATCTAAAATATATTTTCATTTGTTTAACACTTTATTGGTTACTACATGATTCCATATGTGTTATTTCATAGTTTTGATGTCTTCACTATTATTATACAATGTAGAAAATAGTCAAATAAAGAAAAACCCTGGAATGAGTAGGTGTGTCCAAACTTTGACTGGTACTGTATGTTTATGAGCTACACACTGAGAACTCAATTTGATGCACAGATAGCCTACAGTCTTTCGGAAAATATTTTGTATGAATATAATTATAAAATATTTATAGCATGTATTGCAGCCTTGACCCTCTGGGCTGATAAAGTGGTGATTATGATATTGTTTCTTCTATTCTATGACTATCAGTGTAATGGTTATCACCGCTCTGGGTAACACTGACATCAGTTAGTTAGATTGTAAGATCGTGGTTCACAAAAGGAGTCTATATAGTGCAATACTTTTGACCAGCGCCCTATAGGCCCTAGTCAGATGTAGTGCACTATAAAGTGAATAGGGTTTCATTTGGGTCA